>NC_134690.1:316855885-317155885 GCF_050947455.1 Rhinoderma darwinii | reverse complement strand
GAGACTGCCCTTCTTCTTCCCAGAATGCCTTTCACCTTCTCATGGGTGGGGAAAACAAGAAATTACACAAAGGAGGAAATTACTAACACTGACCACTAGATGGCACCTGGAGCACTAATTACTTGCATAGAAAATAACGTCACAAATCTCAGTCTATAACATTACGCCTATGAGCAGCACACTCCCCGTCTGGCGTCAATCGATGCCACCATCAGAGTCCCCAGATGAAAACAGTAAAATAAGTTCTGTTACTGGTCTGAGAAATAGTTTGGTCTCCTTCTGATTATGAACCTTGACCTCAACTTTCCGGACGTTCCCATCCTCTCCCGGGAATGTTTTAGTAACGAGACCTAGAGGCCACTCATTCCTATGTGCTTGGCAGTCTTTCATAAGCACGACATCACCAGTTCTGATGTTGGGTTTGGTGTTCTGCCATTTATTCCTTGGTTGTAGCGTGGAGATGTATTGCTTTTTCCACCTATCCCAAAAGGTATTGGCAAGGCTTTGTACTTGCCTCCATTGACATTTGTAAAGGTCTTTGGTACTGAATTCTCCAGCGGGAACATGAGCAGTGCTAGTCTTCTGAGTAAGCAGCATTACAGGAGTAAAGATTACTGGATCTTCAGGATCACTTGAGACTGGAGTTAAAGGTCTGGCATTAATGATGACGGATACTTCTGCCATGAAAGTAGTCAAGCACTCATGGGTAAGCCTTGCTGTACCCACTTGCAGGAAGATGGAGTCCAGGATTCTATGTGCTATACCTATCATTCTTTCCCAAGCTCCACCCATGTGAGAAGAATGGGGTGGGTTGAAAGTCCAAGTGCAACCTCGCTCACTTAGGTATCTCTTGACACTCATTGTATCCAGGTTTGAAGGAATTTGTAGCTCTTTGGCTTTAACAGAAGTATCAGAAAACACACACAGTCTTTGTATTAGAACTTCTGTAGATGGCACAGGGGCATATAGACATGCAACATGTAGACTAGATAGAGTGGTTAAAGAGTTCCTCCACTCTACCCACAGACCTCTCTTTTCAGTGGGAAGTGGATCATCCCAGTCGGAAGGATCACAAGTTAAATCTCTGAGTATTGCTTTGCCTTGTATGGTGACAGGAGCTGCAAATCCTAAAGGGTCATATGAGCTGTTTATAGCAGACAGGACTCCCCTCAGATTAAAGGGGTTTTCCTCCCTGCTGACTTGGAAGGTAAAGGTGTCAAACTTTAAGTCCCAGAGTAGCCCAAGACTATGTTGCATGGGAAGAGTGTCAGTTCCCAAATCTAAGTCCCTTAAATCATTTGAGTGGTCGTGCGAAGGAAAGGCTTCCATCAATTCTTTACTGTTGGAGGCGATTTTGTGGAGTCTCAAGTTTGAACTGGCGAGCATTTCCTGAGCTCTTTTAAGAAGACTGGTTGCACACTCATTTGTAGGCAGGGATTTTAAGCAGTCATCCACAGTGAAGCGTTTATAGACTTGTCCTCGGTTGTTAGGCAAGCGTTGTCTCTTGGACCTGAAGGGAAGTGGTGAAACCCAGCTATTTGATTTATCTTTGACTATTTCCTGCTCCATTATTGATAAGAACAGTCTATCCTCATGTGACATTGCCACCTGATTGTCTTCCTTTGTTCTCTGGAAGACTGTGCATCCTAAGTGGTCTTGGTCCCTGTCACAGGCATGGTTGTCACAGGAGTTGCCTATGAAGGGACAGGGCAGATGGATGCTGTGAGGTAGCTCTTTTATGAGGAAATTGCTTTGACATTGTTGGAAAAGAGAAGGGTGTCCATTCTCTAGTGTGCTAGTAAGCATGTTGGTAACTGAGGGTGGTTTGTGCACACTTCCTAGACAAACATCTCCTATAATCACCCATCCTAGGTCAAGTCTCTGGGCATATGGAGCATTGTGAGGACCATTGATTTGATCTCTAGCTTTGTGAACTCGTAAAATATCTCTTCCAAGAAGCAGGATTATCTGAGCCTGTGGATCTAATTCTGGTATGAGATAACTTATATGTCTCAAATGGGGTTGGTGTTTTGCAGCATATGGTGTAGGGATTTCAGACCTGTTATCAGGGATCTGGTTACACTCAATTATAGTTGGTAAAGGCAAGGATGTGTAACCATCTATAGACTCGACTTGGTAACCAGTAGCTCTCCTCCCCGCCGTCTCAACAGTACCGGCACAAGTCTTTAGGGAGTAGGGAGAGCTGGGTCCTTTCATTTTGAAAATTTCAAAGAATGTAGATCTGGCTAGAGACTTGTTACTTTGGTCATCGAGAATTGCATAGACTTTAATAGCTTTGTCTTTGTGGCCTGTTGGGTAAACTCTGACTAGGCAGATTTTTGAACAGGACCTGCCACCTATAAGTCCTTTGCAGACCTCAGTACATTAAGAAGTAACTGCTGGTGTCTCTGTATCAGTGTTCATTTCCTCTCCACCCTGCTCCTGGGCACTTACTGCATGTGTCCATGGTGGTGGCCCAGGGTGTAAAGCTGTGTTGTGATCTGTGCTGTCACATTCTGTACATTTTACACTGACCTTACAGTCCTTGGCGAAATAAGATGTCGCTAAGCAGCATTTGTAGCAGATCTTGTTTTCTCTAAGGAAGGCTTTGCGGTCCTCCATGGACTTCTCCCTGAAGGTTCTGCATTTCAGTAGGGAATGTGGCTTCCTGTGCAGGGGACACTGCTTACTGGGATCCTGGAATCTGTCCTCTTGGTGAGAGGAGCTTGAAGACCTGTAGGGATAACCTTTAAGAGAAACATCAGTTTTGTGAACTGCCACTGGTGTTTTATGCTGCTTGAAACCAGAAGGAGTGGCACAGGATAGTGTAAGATCGAAGCTAGGATCATTCCTAATTCTTGCTTGCTGTGTAATAAATTCCACAAACACACTGAAAGGAGGGAATGGTACATTGTGAATTTGCTTGTACCTAGAGCCATGTGTGACCCACTTCTCCTGCAGGTTGTAGGGAAGTTTTTGGATTATAGGGTTGACACCTCTGGCTGTGTCAAGGAATGCAAGTCCCAATAAATCTCCTTCTGCCTTGGCGACCTGTAGTTCCATTAAAAGGTCACTGAGTTCCCTAAGTTTTTGGTAGCCTTTACTAGCTATTTTAGGGAAGTCCTCAATTCTTTTGAATAATGCACTTTCTATCACCTCTGCCGAGCCATAACACTCATTAAGTCTGTCCCAGATCATCTTAAGACCTGTTTCTGGGTAGTTTATGTTGATAGCCCTGATCCTCTTAGCATGCTCAGCAGATTCATTTCCAAGCCATTTCACTAGGAGATCTAGCTCTTCTCTGCATGACAAGTCTAAGTCTCTGATAACATTCTGGAAAGAGGATCGCCAAGCTCTATAGTTCTCAGGACTATCGCTAAACTTTACAAGTCCCTTGGTGACCAGCTCACGTCGAGCAAAGAACTTAGCAAAGTCTATTGTGGCTTGGTTAGTATTGAGACAGGTTGGCAAAGCATTGCCATGGTGATAGTGTGGTGTGTGTGGTCATACCTGTTAGGAGTCTCTGCTTCAGGCTCGCCCGTGCCATACCGTTTTGGGGTGAAGAAACTTCCTGTATACTGGAATGGAGGTTGGGTTCTTTGGTGAGCAGGGAAGTTGACTTGAGCTGTGTCATTCTCTTGCTTGCAGAACTGTGGTCTGAGGTCAGCTTCCTGACGCAAGGTCTGGTGTGTTTGACTTGGCTCTCTGATGATCTCTTTTGTTTCTTGTGCAGTCTGAGAGTTACTGATGGAGTGTTGAAGGACATATTCTGAAGTGCTCTGTAGTGCATCTTTGGGATCTTTTTCTAGGCCTAGCACATTGCTATGTCTGCTGTGCTCACTGTCAGGGTATGCGGCTGCTTCTAAGACTTCTGCTTCAGCTATGGCAGCTGCTGCTTCCTTTTCAATGGTGAGCTTTGCAAGTGTTGCTTCCAGGCGCGCCCTTTCCAGGTCTAGCGAGGCTTCCAGGGATGCTTGTCGTTGTGCCCTCTCTGCTTCCAAGGATGCTTGTTGTAATTTCAGTTGCATCTCTTGCTCAGCAAAGGTGGCCCGTGTCTTTGCTGCTTCAGCCTTTGCGCGGGCGATGGTGGCTGCATTGCCAACAGATGATGCCTTGGAGGAACTGACATGTGATCTTGTCTTGAGAGAAGATGTCTGGCTTCGTGACATAGTTTGACCGTAGAGATCGCCGTGTTGCCTGTTTGCAGGTGACTGCGTAGACAGTAGCAGACCTCAGTGTAGTCTTAATCCTTTCCTTCTTGATTCCAGCAGTCGTTTTACTGTCCTGCCCCCACTTCACGCACCCCCGGGGTCTATGTGGAGCTCGACAGGCAGCTAAACACCTTCCTATTAGCCAATTAATGAGACTGGTTGAAAGTCTGTAGCTTTATTAACTGGTCATAGGATTAGGGTAAAACTGAGGAACAAACAAGAATATACATGCCATTAGATTACAGCAATACATAAGAACAAGGCACATTGAATAAATGTACTACATATACAGGTAACAGGCTGATATATATTAAGCCTATATACAAATAAACAGTAGAAATAACAGTTATAGTACAGTATGAACAGTGTATGTCAGTACAAATACAGTATAGGACCATACATGGCTGACCATGAGGCTAGGCCGAGCTTCACAACTACACTAACTGATATATTACAGTCCCATGTAACAGAGTGAATACTGTCCTAACAGTATTCCTGTGGCTGCTGATAGCCAGTAATATAAACCATCTATCTGCTTACCGACTATACTTGGATGAGAGGGATGGAATGAATCAAAATGGTCTTCTCTCAGAGCAGATATAGAAGAGACTGCCCTTCTTCTTCCCAGAATGCCTTTCACCTTCTCATGGGTGGGGAAAACAAGAAATTACACAAAGGAGGAAATTACTAACACTGGCCACTAGATGGCACCTGGAGCACTAATTACTTGCATAGAAAATAACATCACAAATCTCAGTCTATAACATTACGCCTATGAGCAGCACAGGACTGATAAGGGAAAAGGGGGGATTTTTACTTTTATTACTTTTAAATCTTTTATTTTCTTATTTTTACACATCTTTTTTTTACTTTTTTTTTACTTTTTTACTTTGTCCCACTAGGGGACTTGAGGGCAGGAGGCCCTGTATGCTATTCTAATACACTGCACTACATGCGTAGTGCAGTGTATTAGAGCTGTCAGCTACTCACTGACAGCAAGCATAGGCAGAGCCGGACGCCATTGTTTGGTGTCCGGTTGCCATAGTCACCATCGCCGGCCGCTATCGTGTAGCAGGCCGGCGATGGCAGCTTAACCCCTAAAAAGCCGTGATCGCTATTGAACACGGCTTTTCAGGGGTTAATCAGCGGGGACACAGCGATCGGTCCCCGCTGTAGGAGCTGTGACAGCTGCTGTACGAGACAGCAGCTGTCACAGCTCCTGTATGTGTCGGGAGGACGACCGAAACGGCCGTTACTCTCGTGACGTACTATTCCGTCATGGAGCGCGAACAGGGCGTTTTCCATGACGGAATAGTACGTCACTGAGCGTTAAGGGGTTTAATAGGAGGAAGAAAATACCTGCGGCACTCGTTTGGAGTGCTTTTTTGACTGTGTCTTTTGCATTAGCTTTAAAGGCTTAAAAAAAAAAATTGCAAAAAAACCCCGTCAAATAACGCTGCCAATTAAAATTCAAAAGCAGATTTTATTCTGCCTTACAAAAAACTCTGTGTGAACATACCCTAAGAGTGTAGTGCTTATTTTTAGCCATTTTCTGTCTTTCTTTAAACAATTTTTGGCAGGGGTGCCCAGAGGAAGGTTTTTTGTTCCAGGGGTGCCTCAAGTCTGAAAAGGTTGGGAAACTCTGTACCAGGCTACAGAGGCGCCTGCAGACTATGAGGCGCAGGGACAGGATCCCTGCGCAGGTCGGCGTGATGACATCACTGGATCAAGCCGGCCTACGCAAGGATCCTGTCATCGGCATTGTGGATCAGCTCCATTCATCGTGGGAAAGGGGCCTAGGTGAGTAAAAAAAAATTTGTTTGAGGGGCACTATCTGCAAAGCAGAGTTGGGGCTGTATGGCACTGTCTACAAGGAGTTGGGGGCAGTATGGCACTCTACAAGGGGGATGTGGGGGCTGTATACCACTCTACAAGGGGGAGGTGGGGGCTGTATGACACTGCCTACAAGGGGGCGGTGGGGGATGCACGACTGTCTACAAGAGGGAGGTGGGGGGCACTGTGTACAAGAGGGAGGTGGGGGCTGTATGACACTCTACAAGGGGTAGGTGGGGGCCGTATGGCATGGTCTACAAGGAGGAGGTGGGGGATCATGGCACTGTCTACAGGGAGGCTGTATGGCCCAATCTACAGGGGGCACTTTCTACAAGGGAGGCTGTGGGGGCATTATACTGTGTGGAGGCCACAAAGCGGACATTATACTGAGTAGGGGCACAACAGGGGGAAATATAATGTGTGTGGTACTAAGGGGGCATAATACTGTGCGGGCACACTTAGAGGACAAAATACTGTGTCCTTGAAGGGGTTATAATATATTATATTATTAAATATTATTATTATACTTTGTGTGGGGCACTAAAGGGGCATTATACTGTGTGGGGGCACTATATGGGAGATTATACTGTGGGGGGATTATACAATTTTATGGGGCATTTTTTTATAATGGCGTGGGGCGCCGAAAGATAATTCCGCACGGAGCGTCATCTACCCTAAGGTTGGCCTTGGCTGTGTGTCTGGGGCACATCGATGCTAACTTGTTTACAAAAATCCTGTAACAAGTGACATTATGGTGTCTCCAGTGCCATTTAGGGGGGCCATGGTATAGTTACAGAGTGTTTGCTGGTTTAGCGAGTGTTCAGACGAGTAGGATTTATTTTTTGTTTTGCCTAAACTGTAAAAGCTTTTGCCTTTCTGGATGCTAAAATTAACACAGGCAAGCCCTGTGTTAAGACTTTAACCATTACGTCACTGCCTCTATCTGGTTTTAGCCCTTTTTGCCTACCTCTCTTGTTGCTAACCTCCCACACTGGGTAAAAGGAAAAAGGCCTGCAGTAACTTCTAGGGAAAAAGACAGTCATTGCTGTTAATACTGGTCGAGGAGTTTCTGACATGTAAGGCCCATCCGTCACAGATCCAGCCTAGAATTCCGGAAACAATACTGCAGCGTCCTGCGCTATTGTTTCCAGTAAAACCAAAGAAACCCCAATGGAAATCCGACCAACCCCTTAAAGTCAATGGGTTCCGTCGGCGGTCTGTGGTGCAACAGAACCGTCACTTCCAGTTTGACCCTTGCTCTGCTTCTCTGATGGAGAAGAACAATGGAAAGACCCGACGCAGGTGTAAATCCATGACTGCTTACTGTTCCTATTCTATTCCCCTGTTTGTCTAGTCTCCTAATTAATGGACACTACTTCTACCCTTTTTTGTATTTCCCAACCTTCTCTTTGTGCTTCCAAGGGTTTTCTCTTTTAACTGGCCATATGTGTTATTAATATAAATAATAATTCATTGGTTTAGTTTTTGAGTTGTAAAACTCATCTTCATAAACAAAAAGAATTTACAGAACATTTCAGAGTCATTTGGTACCTTTGCAATCTACACCATTTGTGTTATGATGGAGGTAAGGAAACAGACAAGTGAGCCCTAATCTACCCGCCACTCAGTCCCTGCCTACTTGCAACCACCCGCCCTTAGGCGACGGGGTACAACTGGGCGACGGTCCCTACGCTCAATAAGTGCCCGACAGACAAACAGACAAGGGTACACAGAAGCAAGGGAAAAGGGGCAGTTGCCCACGGCAACACCGTGAGCAACAAGAGTGGTGAACGAGCCGAGTCAAACCAAGAGTGTACGAGGTACCAAACGCAGAGCAGGAGAGTAGTGAACAAGCCGAGTCAAACCAGGAGTGTACGAAGTACCAAACGCAGAGCAGGAGAGTAGTCAGTAAGCTAGGGTCGATATGAAGCAGGGTCAATTGGTTAAAGAAGCTGCAGCAGGGCCAGGAAACAAAACAAGAATCACAAGCAAGGAGGAACAGGAAAGGCAGGTATAAATAGACAGAGGGCGGGAGCTAGCTCCGTCTGGCCAGGTTGTGATAGGCTCTCCCACTCCTAAGCCTGCCATCCTGAGTGGTGGAAGATGGAGTCAGTCTCACAGACATAGAAGCAGGTACAGACTGATTACCTATGGGCGTAGATACAGAAGCTGTCCCTGGCAGATCCTTAACAGTACCCCCCTTTTATGAGGGGCCACCGGACCCTTTCTAGATGGACCTGGTTTATTGGGGAAACGAAGGTGGAACCTCCTGAGCAATACCCCAGCGTGAACATCCCGGGCGGGTACCCAAGTCCTCTCCTCAGGCCCGTATCCTCTCCAATGGACCAGGTACTGGAGGGAGCCTTGGACCATCTTGCTGTCCACAATCTTGGCCACCTCGAATTCTACCCCCTCAGGGGTGAGAACGGGGACAGGAGGCTTCCTCGAGGGAGCCAAGGACGGGGAGCAGCATTTAAGGAGGGAGGAATGAAACACGTCGTGTACTCGAAAAGATGGGAGCAACTCCAGTTGGAAGGAGACAGGATTGAGGACTTCAATGACCTTGTACGGCCCTATAAACCGGGAAGCAAACTTCTTGGACGGGACTTTAAGGCGCAAGTTCTTAGACGATAGCCACACCAGATCCCCGACCATAAACAAGGGGTTAGCAGAACGTCTTCTATCTGCCTGAGTTTTTTGTATGCTCTGGGATGCCTCTAGGTTCTTCTGAACCTGGGCCCAGACTGTGCACAGTTCCCGATGAACGACCTCTACCTCGGGATTGTTGGAACTACCAGGTGAAACGGAGGAGAACCGTGGATTAAACCCAAAATTACAGAAAACTGGGGAGACCCCTGACGAGTTACTGACCCGGTTATTAAGGGAAAATTCGGCGAGGGGAATGAATGAGACCCAATCATATTGACAGTCAGAGATAAAACACCTTAAATATTGTTCTAGAGACTGATTAGTCCTCTCAGTTTGGCCATTAGTTTCAGGATGGAAGGCAGAGGAGAAGGACAGATCAATCTCCAACTTTTTACAGAAGGCTCTCCAAAACAATGAAACAAATTATACCCCTCTATCAGAAACAATATTGACAGGGACCCCATGGAGACGCAGGATGTGTTTGACAAACAAGGTGGCTAACGTCTTAGCATTGGGTAGTTTCTTGAGGGGCACAAAATGGCACATCTTACTGAAGCGGTCTACTACAACCCACACCACCGACTTGCCTTGAGATGGAGGCAAATCGGTGATAAAATCCATGGAGATATGGGTCCAAGGTCTCTGGGGAATGGGCAAAGAACATAGTAAGCCCGCTGGTCGGGACCTGGGAGTCTTGGACCTAGCACAAACTTCACAAGCGGCGATGTAGGCCTTAACGTCTTTAGGCAACCCAGGCCACCAATAGTTTCTGGCAATGAGGTGCTTGGTACCCAGGATGCCTGGATGGCCAGATAGTGCAGAGTCATGATTTTCCCTAAGTACCCTTAGCCGGCATTGCAGGGGAACAAACAGCTTGTTCTCAGGAAGGCTCCCGGGAGCTGAACCTTGATCACCCGCAATTTCAGAGACTAAATCAGAATCAATAGCGGAAATGATTATACCTGGAGGCAAAATACAAGCAGGATCTTCCTCTGAAGGAGGGCTGGCCATGAAGCTACGTGACAGTGCATCAGCCTTAACATTTTTAGACCCAGTCCTATAGGTAACCACAAAGTTGAATCTGGTAAAAAATAACGCCCAACGAGCTTGTCTCGAGTTTAGCCTCCGGGCAGATTCTAGGAAAACCAGATTCTTGTGGTCGGTAAGGACCGTTACCTGGTGCCTAGCCCCCTCCAGGAAGTGGCGCCACTCTTCAAATGCCCATTTAATGGCTAAGAGTTCGCGGTTGCCAATATCATAGTTACTCTCAGTGGGTGAAAACTTCCTGGAGAAGTAGGCACAGGGACGGAGATGGGTGAGGGACCTGGTACCCTGGGACAAGACAGCCCCCACTCCCACCTCGGACGCGTCAACCTCCACGATAAATGGCTCCATTTGGTTGGGCTGAACCAGAACCGGGGCCGAGATAAAGCACTTCTTAAGGACCTCAAAAGCCTGGACAGCCTCAGGAGGCCAGTGGAGGAGATCAGCACCTTTGCGAGTGAGATCCGTAAGAGGCTTAGCGATGACCGAGAAGTTAGCAATAAACCTCCTTAAATAATTAGCGAACCCCAGGAAGCACTGTAACACATTCAGGGAGGCAGGTTGGACCCATTCCGCCACAGCCTGGACCTTGGCAGGGTCCATGCGGAATTCATGAGGAGTGAGGATTTGGCCCAAAAATGGTATCTCCTGCACCCCAAACACACATTTTTCGGTCTTCGCAAACAGTTTGTTTTCTCGAAGGACCTGGAGCACCTTCCTGACATGCTTAATGTGGGAGGACCTGTCCTTGGAAAACACAAGTATGTCATCAAGGTACACTACAAGAAATACCCCCAGGTAGTTTAAAATCTCATTTAAGAAATTCTGGAAGACCGTGGGAGCATTACACAACCCAAAGGGCATGACGAGGTATTCGAGCTTGTTAAACGCAGTCTTCCACTCATCCCCCTCTTTGATGCGGATAAGGTTATACGCCCCCGTAGATCAAACTTAGAGAACCATTGGGCCCCCTGAACCTGATTAAAGAGATCAGGAATCAGAGGAAGGGGATACTGGTTCCTTACAGTGACCTTATTCAAGCTTCGGTAGTCAATGCATGGCCTAAGACCACCATCCTTCTTCCCTACGAAGAAGAAGCCAGCACCTACCGGAGAAGTAGAGGGGCGAATGTAACCCTTGGCCAGGCATTCCTGGATATACTCTCTCATGGCTTCACGTTCGGGACAAGAGAGATTAAATATCCTACCGTTAGGGAGCTTAGCTCCTGGTACCAAATTGATTGCGCAATCATTTTCTCTATGAGGAGGTAACACTTCGGAGGCCTCCTTAGAGAAAACATCGGCGAAGTCCTGAACAAACTCAGGTAGCGTGTTCACCTCCTCAGGGGGAGAAATAGAATTAACAGAAAAACATGACATCAAGCATTCATTACCCCACTTGCTAAGGTCCCCAGAATTCCAGTCAAACGTGGGATTATGCAACTGCAACCAGGGAAGGCTTAAAACCAAATCGGACGATAATCCCTGCATTAACAGTACAGAGCACTGCTCCAAATGCATGGAGCCAACAAGGAGTTCAAAAACAGGGGTATGCTGTGTAAAATAACCATTAGCAAGAGGAGTGGAGTCGATTCCCACTACCGGGACAGGTTTAGGCAAATCAATCAAAGGCATAGCTAGAGACATAGCAAATTCCACAGACATGATATTAGCAGAAGACCCTGAATCCACGAAGGCACTGCCGGTAGCAGACCTACCACCAAAAGAGACGTGAAAGGGAAGCAAGATTTTATTACGTTTCATATTTACGGGAAATACCTGTGCGCCCAAGTGACCTCCCCGATGATCACTTAGGCGCGGAAGTTCTCCGGCTGCATTCTTACGCTTAGGACAGTTGTTCACTTGATGCTTGTCATCCCCACAGTAGAAGCAGAGACCATTCTTCCTGCGGAAATCTCTACGTTGTTGGGGGGACACGGAGGCCCCGAGTTGCATAGGTACCTCCGAGTCTTCCGGGGAGGAACGAAGCAACGGAACCTCGGGAGGCATCATGGGGGAGTCAGAGGAGAAAACATCAAGATGTTCAAGTCGTCGTTCCCTGAGACGTCGGTCAAGTCGTACCGCTAAAGCCATAACCTGGTCTAGGGAGTCAGAAGAGGGATAACTAACTAGCAGATCTTTCAGGGCGTTCGACAGACCCAACCTAAACTAGCACCTTAAGGCAGGGTCATTCCACCAAGAAGCTACGCACCACTTCCTAAAGTCAGAGCAATACTCCTCAACAGGTCTCTTACCCTGACGTAAGGTCACCAGCTGACTCTCGGCAAAAGCAGTCTTGTCAGTCTCGTCATGGATGAGTCCGAGAGCAGAAAAGAAAAGGTCAACGGAGGAAAGTTCAGGGGCGTCAGGAGCCAAGGAGAAGGCCCATTCTTGGGGCCCTTCCTGGAGCCGGGACATAATTATACCCACCCGCTGGCTCTCAGAACCTGAGGAGTGGGGCTTTAAACGAAAATAGAGCCTACAACTCTCCCGAAAGGAGAGAAAAGTCTTCCGGTCCCCTGAGAACCGGTCGGGCAACTTGAGGTGGGGTTCAAGAGGTGAGGTGAGGGGGACTACCATGGTAGCATCAGGCTGGTTAACCCTCTGAGCAAGGGCCTGGACCTGTAGGGAGAGACCCTGCATTTGCTGAACCAGGGTCTCAAGGGGGTGCATAGTGGTGTCAGGGACCAGGGTAGACTAGGTATGGGCTTGTGATTATGTAATGAAGGGGGTGGGGAGACAGACAAGTGAGCCCTAATCTACCCGCCACTCAGTCCCTGCCTACTTGCAACGACCCGCCCTAGGCGACGTTGTACAACTGAGCGACGGTCCCTACGCTCAATAAGTGCACGACAGACAAACAGACAAGGGTACACAGAGCTAGGGGGAGAAAGGGGCAGTTGCCCACAGCAACACCGTGAGCAACAAGAGAAGTGAACAAGCCGAGTCAAACCAGGAGAGTACGAGGTGCCAAACGCAGAGCAGGAGAGTAGTGAACGAGCCGAGTCAAACCAGGAGTGTACGAGGTACCAAACGCAGAGCAGGAGAGTAGTCAGCAAGCCGGGGTCAATATGAAGCAAGGACAATAGTACAAGAAACTGCAGCAGGGCCAGGAAACCAAACGAGAAGAATCACAAGCAAAGGAGGAACAGGAAATGCAGGTATAAATAGACAGAGGGCGGGAGCTAGCTCCTTCTGGCAAGGCTGTGATAGGTTCTCCCACTCCTAAGCCTGCCACCCGGAGTGGTGGAAGATGGAGTCAGTCTCACAGACATAGAAGCAGGTGCAGACTGATTATCTATGGGCGTTAACCCCGAAGCTGTGCCTGGCAGATCCTTTACAGCAGTTGTGTATCTTGGGGAGACAGTAAATAACTGGGGTAACCGGATGTGTAACAATTAGGAATTAAGACAGATCTTTATCAATGATCCCTGCTGTTAGGGCCTGCTGTATAATCTGTGAAATCCTCTGCTGTATCCTACATTTAGGGTCTCCATGAACCCTTTCATAGTCACTAACATCATTCACTTGACTCGTAATTTTGTCAAGATATAGCGATGTGTCCATGACGACCAAGGCCCCGCCCTTGTCAGCTGGCTTGATCGTCAGGGACACATCACCAGACAAATCCCTGAGGGGCCCTCAACACTACACTGGTCAAATTAGGGTGACTTCCCAAATTCCTCCCTGAGATTTTGGATCTTCTGTTTGACTATGGTAACAAATGCTTCTATAATAGGTTTGCATTAATAAGGCTGCCAATCTGATGTTTTATAATGCCCAACTTTACCTAAAGCAAATTCACTAGGCAGAAAATTAGAATTATCATGAGGTGCAGCCTTATTACAGAAGAATTTTTTACGTTTAATCCTTCGAAAGAAAGCATAAAGATCCAATTCCAGTTGGAACCAGTCCATTTTGGATGCAGAGCAAAACGACAATCACTTATTTAACCCCTTAATGACCAGCCTATTTTGGACCTTGATGACCAAGCTATTTTTTACGTTTTTTAATCGTCGCATTCCAAGAGCTATAACGTTTTTATTTTTGCGTCGACATAGCTGTATAAGGTCTTGTTTTTTGCGGGACAAGTTGTATTTTTTAATAGCACCATTCTGGGGGACATATTATTTATTGATTAACTTTTATTAACTTTTTTTGGGGGGGAAATAGAAAAAAACCTGAAATTTTGCTACTCTTTTTCGCATCTTAAATCTACGCCGTTTACCGTGTGATATAAATAACACAATAACTTTATTCAGCGGGTTGTTACAATTGCAACGATACCAAATTTGTATAGTTTTTGTATGTTTTACTACTTTTACACAGTAAAAGCGCTTTTTTTTCAAAATTATTTGTTTTTGCATCTCCATATTTGAAGAGCCGTAACGTTTTGATTTTTTCGCCGATGCAGTTGTATGAGGGCTTTTTTTTTGCGGGAAGACTTGTAGTTTTTATTGGTACCATTTTGGAGTAGATGCGACTTTTTGATCACTTTTTAATCACATTTTTTTAAAGTCAGGATTCACAGAAAACAGCAATTTTTCGTTGTTTTTTATTTAATTTTTTACGACGTTCACCGTGCGGGTTAAGTAATGTAATATCTTTATAGTCAGGGTCATTACGGACGCGGCGATACCAAATATGTGT
Organism: Rhinoderma darwinii; assembly: GCF_050947455.1. Lineage (NCBI taxonomy): Eukaryota > Metazoa > Chordata > Amphibia > Anura > Rhinodermatidae > Rhinoderma > Rhinoderma darwinii. Next base: position 317,141,499 of record NC_134690.1, on the reverse strand, counting down.
AACTTTTTAACTTTATTTTGTTTTTTTAACACTAAAGCAGTTTGTAAGGGGAAAAAGTGGGGTTTTAATTAATTTTTTTTCAAATTTTTTTTAAATTAACTTTATTAAACTTTTTTTTTCACTTTTTTACTAGTCCCATTAGGGGACTTCACTATGCGATGGTCCGATCGCATTTATAATACACTGCAATACTTTTGTATTGCAGTGTATTACTGCCTGTCCGTTTAAAACGGACAGGCATCTGCTAGGTCATGCCTGTGGCATGATCTAGCAGGCATTCGCTCCAGGCAGACCTGGGGGCCTTTATTAGGCCCCCGGCTGCCATTGGAGACACAGACACTCGGCGATCGTATCGCCGGGTGTCGGTGGGAGAGAGAGGGAGCTCCCTCCCTCTCTCCAAAACCACTCAGATGCGGTGCTCGCTATTGAGCACCGCATCTGAGGGGTTAAACGGGTGAGATCGATACTGATATCGATCTTACCCGGCAGAGCAGGGACGCCCCCAGCTCTCAGCTGCCTCTAGCAGCTGAGAGCAGGGAGATTTGACAGCTCCCTGCTCTGTTTACTTATTCCGATGCTGCGACGTAAAAAGTCTATGGCATCGGAATAAGGCCCGTTAGTGACCGACGTAAAAAGACTATGGGCCGGTCACTAACGGGTTAATAATCTCAACTCAACATCAGTGAGAGAACGTGAGGAGATATTTACCGGCAGTGTGTCTAGTTGGCCTTCCTTCGCGCTGACTGCCAGTGTCGTCTCGTACGCTCCGTTTTTGGGTTTGAACAGCCTCCGGTGTTTTCGGCCTCCTCTCCTTGTACGTCCACAATCACCCCTAAAAAAAAAATCAGAATGTCCATAGGGCTCTCTACTATAGATTGAGGACGTCTCCTATTTGATGGGGCTCCTTTGTCATATGATCCTCCTTTGATTATCCTTGGTTCCTTTTGCCAACTGTAGATACAGCCATCAATGCAATCCTACACATCGCGTACCCACTTCTGGCGCTTTGTGTTTTCCAAATGGGACCTGAATATCGAATGCTTCCTTTGCACCCTCTTTGAATTTCTGCAGATCATCAATAGGTACCAGGGCTGTAAGTGATGCATCCAAATCTTGTATGCGTGCATTCACACTCTGAAGTTCCATTTGCAGGAATTCAATATTTAGCAGGATGATATCTATGGCATATCTGTTAGATATCTGGCAAAAACATTGGCAAAACTCAACATTATTAGGAAACAAATTTGGAGTAAGGCTTGATCTCATACCTCTAGGGATACGGTCCACCTTGAAGTATTCCCCCAAGGTGACTAGATGTAAATAAATAGTGATGGCTCGCTTGGACTCCATCTCCCATTTCCTCTTGACGTGGTCGACCGATGGGACACTTAGGAATGATACATCCCCTGGGATACCTTGCATGATCCTGTCAACGTCATCGTCCGTGTATGAAAACACTGTAGGTGATTAATCCATAGTGCAGGTTTAAAAGATGCTCAAAAGCACATGCAGTCCGTGCAAAGTGGATGGGACCCACGTAGCCAAAAGTAGAGAACTACCACAGCACTGGACCGCCAGAGTGGTGCACGCCTCTTCAGAACCCGGTCCAAGGTCCTCAATATCGGGCAGAAAAATGGACAAGGAGGCAGCACTTCCAAAACGTAGAAAACCTTTAATCACCCATGCAACGTTTCAATCCCTCAGGACCTTTCTCAAGCACAGTAAAACACATCCAAAAACCAAGTATTTAAGGACTCACAGAGTCATTAAGCAATAAAGCAGTGATCAAGTAAAGTGTTTTTTGGACACTCTGTTTTATAGGGAGGGTGACAGGCTAGTTACTGACCTATATTAAAAGGATACTGATCGCAATAGTGTATTGCGATATGATAGTCAACATCCTCGACGGATGGTGGAATCACTACCTTTTAGTCAAATGCTAAGGGTTAATCGAATAGTGGCAGTGCCCCAATGTCTTGGTCCGCGCCTTGATGAGATGAGTGACAAGTTTGCTGAGCGCAGATACCCTCGGGCCCTCCTACAGAAACAGCGAGATAGGGTGGAGATGGTCACTAGGGAACAATTATTGACACCTCAGAGACGAGAGTCTTCTGGTAGATTGGCTTTTGTTTCTACATATTCGGACATTAGTAGTAGAGTCTCCAACATTATATGCGATGAGTGGGGTATTCTTGCGAATCTTACCGAAACAGTTCCTGAATTTGGCAGGCCCCCAATTATGGCCTTTAGACGTCAGAAATATCTGCGGGACCAACTGGTACATGCTGATGTGGGACCTTTTTGTACTATTCGCCGGTTAACCCTGGCTCCTAAAAAATTGGGATGTTTCCCTTGTCTGAATTGTACTAATTGTAACAATATGGTCAAGGGTAGTACTTTCTGTCACCCTATTAGTGGTAAGGTCTTTTACCTTAAACACTTTTTGACCTGTGCCTCGTCCCAAATCACATATGTATTTCAGTGTCCCTGCAAATTAATTTATGTTGGAGAAACTACTTAAGCATGCCGAGTTCATTTAAACAAACATAAATCTACCATTAGAACCAAAAGACTGGACTTACCAGTGTCGTCACATTTTGTTTCAGCGGGGCATGTGGTCAGTGATCTAAAATTTTGGATCGTTGACCACATACCTATACACCGGAGGGGTGGAGACCGAGTCTTGAGACTTAAACGTAGGGAGCTTGAGTGGATTTTCAAGTTAAACTCCCTATCTTCACAGGGTTTAAAAATCGATTTTAAGGGTGGTGCGGCCATGAGGTGTTGATAACACCTCGTAGACTGTTATTCGTTCATCTCGCGTTACCTTGTTTGATCCATATGTGTCATTTTTCTGTGTATGTATTAGCTGAACACATTTTGAGTATATATTGTATTGCGAAATAATATTGATTCGTAGTATATATTATGTTTATTTTTTATTGTCATTTTTTAATGTCATTTGCAGATACATTTTGCGGATTGGACCATCTCCCTGGGTTTCGGATACCTACATACATCTATCCGAGCTGAATAAATTTACCCTGTTTATCTTGCATGTCTATTCTTTCTTTCTAGTGCTAGTATCCTTCAGATATATAGGGACATATACCGTTCTATTTGCAAAGAAAATTTGTTTTGGGGGGTGTATAGATATTCACATACACTTTGATGGGATCTAATCTCTATATATCTACTTGTGTCAGTATCCGGTTGTTTGTTACACCGGTTTCTATGTTGCACCCTCTGGTATATTGTAGTAGACTGATGGGGTGTACTATTGTTCCGCCTTTTTCTCTTCTAGATATCCCATTTTTTTCCCCATGGCATACAGAGTCTCTGTTGTCTCTCCTCCTGATGTGGCTTTATAGCCAATCATGGATCATTAGTTCGTCAGCACGAAGTTTAGCCCTTTGCCATCTTCCAAGATGGCCGCCGCGTGGCTCGTCAACGGAAAAATAAAAAGTTATGACTCTTGGAACGCAATAATGCAAAACGACGGCCCAGACTAATTTATATGTGCAGCAGTTCTTCACCTAAAACCCCACGTCATCATTTGCAGCCCCCATTTGTAGACCCTGTAAATGCAGCGAAAACTATGACATTTTGGGGTCTGTGCTACATATGAGGCTAGTGAAGTCAAAGATTAGACAATGCTGGAGTGCGGATATTTTGTACAATACCGCGGACACCCTTTAGAAGTGCGACTCCTACACCCAAAAATCTGGCCTGTGCATGAAGGATTGGTTAAAAGCGTACGTCACTATCCAGGGATAATTAATTTTATTATTCATTCTCCCCATTATTACATCATCCTATTATGACCTGTTGCACTCCGCACAGCTTACATATACCCTGATGTACTCCGCACAGCTTACATATACCCTGATGTACTCCACACAGATTACATATACCCTGATGTACTCCGCACAGTTTACATATACCCTGATGTACTCCACATAGCTTACATATACCCTGATGTACTCCTCACAGCTTACATATACCCTGATGTACTCCTCACATATTACATATACCCTGATGTACTCCTCACATATTACATATACCCTGATGTACTCCTCACATATTACATATACCCTGATGTACTCCTCACAGCTTACATATACCCTGATGTACTCCTCACATATTACATATACCCTGATGTACTCCGCACAGCTTACATATACCCTGATATACTCCGCACATATTACATATACCCTGATGTACTCCTCACAGCTTACATATACCCTGATGTACTCCTCACAGATTACTTATACCCTGATGTACTCCACATAGCTTACATATACCCTGATGTACTCTGCACAGCTTACATATACCCTGATGTACTCCGCCCAGTTTACATATATCCTGATGTACTCCGCACAGCTTACATATACCCTGATGCACTCCGCCCAGCTTACATATACCCGGATACACTCCACCCAGCTAACATACCCTGATGCACTCCGCCCAGTTTACATATGCCCCCATATTATAAGCTGAAACACCAGTAAAACACTAAACAAAACTACTACCAAGCAAAATCTGCGCTCCAAAAGCCAAATGGAGCTCCTTCTGGGCCTGGCAGTGTGCCAAAACAGCAGTTAATGACCACATATGGGGTATTACTGTACTCTGGAGAACCCCTTAACAATAATTTATGGGGTGTGTGTCTACGGTGGTACAAGCTGGGCACAACACATTGGGCACTGAAATAGCATATATGTGGAAAATGGCAATTTTAAATCTGCAACATCCACTGTGCACTAATTTCTACAAAACCTTTGGGGTTAAAATGCTCACTACACTTCTAGATGAATTCCTTGAGGGGTGTAGTTTCCCAAATGGGGTCACTTTTCGGGGGTTTTCACTGTACTGGTACCTCAGCGCAATGCAACATGGCGTCAAAAACAAATTTTGTAAAATCTCCACTCCAAAAACGAAATTGCGCTTTTTCCCTTTAGACTCTTGCTGTATGTCCAAATAGCAGTTTACAACCACATATGGGGTACTTCCCTATTCAGGAGAAATTTTGTCACACATTTTGGGGTGTCTTTTCTCCTGTATTGCTTGTGTAAATGAAAAATTATGTGCTAAATCTATAGGTTATTGGAAAAAAAAAAAATTTCATTTTCACGGCCCAATTCTAATAAAATCTATAAAACACCTGAGGGCTCAAAATGCTCACTACACTTCTAATTTAATTCTTTGATAGGTATAGTCTCCAAAATGGGATCACACCTGGGGAATTTCTACTATACTGGTACTTCAGGGACTCTGCAAATGCGACATGGCCCCCGGAAACCAATTCAGCAAAATCTGAGCTGCAAAATCCAAATGGTGCTCCGTCCCTTCTGAGCCCTGCCATGGGTCCAAACAGCAGTTTATTACCACATATGGGGTATTGCCGTAATCAGGAGAAATTGCTTTACAAATGTTGAGGTGCTTTTTCTCCATTATTACTTATAAAAATTAGAAAATTCTATGTTTTTTCAGAAAAAAAGTCTCTTTTCATCTTCACAGACTAATTCTAATAAATTCAGCAAAAAACCTGTGGGGTCAAAATGCCAACTATACCACTAGAAAAATTCCTTGAGGGGCATAGTTTCCAAAATTGAGTCATTTTTGGGGGGTTTCCCCTGTTTAGGTCCCTCCAGGGCATTGCAAACACGACACGGCACCGAAAAATATTCCAGTAAAATCAGTGCTCCAAAATTCAAATGGCGCTCCTTCCCTTCTGAGCACTGCCGTGGGTCCAAGCAGCAGTTTATTACCACATGTGGGGTATTTCCGTAATCGGGAGAAGTAGCTTTACAAGTTTTGGGATTGCTTTTTCTCCTTTATTCCTTGCAAAAATTCAAAAATTCTAAGTTTTTCCACAATAAAAGTAGATTTTCATTTTCACAGACTAATTCGAATAAATTTAGCAGAAAATCTGTGGGGTCAAAATGCTAACTATACCACTAGATAAATTCCCTGATGGGTGTAGTTTCAAAAATGGGGTCACTTTTGGGGGTTTACACTGTTTTGGCACCACAAGACCTCTTCAAACCTGACATGGTGCCTAAAATATATTCTAAAAAATGGAGGCCCCAAAATCCTCTAGGTGCTCCTTTGCTTCTGAGGCCTGTGTTTCAGTCCATTAGCGCACTAGGGCCACATGCAGGACATTTCTAAAAACTGCAGAATCTGGGCAATAAATATTGAGTTGCATTTCTCAGGTAAAACCTTCTGTGTTACAGAAAAAAATGTATTACAAATGAATTTTGTAAAAAAAAATGAAATTTGTAAATTTCACCTCTACTTTCCTTCAATTCCTGTGAAACGCCTAAAGGGTTGAAACACTTTCTGAATGCTGTTTTGAATACTTTGAGGGGTGAAGTTTTCAAAATGGGGTGTTTTATGGGGGTTTCTGATATATAAGGCCCTCAAAACCACTTCAGAACTGAACTCGTCCCTGAAAAAAATAGCCTTTTGAAATGTTCTTAAAAATATGAGAAATTGCTGCTACAGTTCTAAGTCTTGTAACGTCCTAGAAAAATAAAAGAATGTTCAAAAAACGATGCAAACATAAAGTAGACATATGGGAAATGTTAATTAGTAACTATTTTGTGTGGTATTACTATCTGTTTTACAAGCAGATACATTTAAAATTAGAAAAATCATAATTTCTTCAAATTTTCTCTAAATTTTGGTGTTTTTCACAAATAAGCAATAAATTTATCGACCAAATTTTTTCACTAACCTAAAGTACAATATGTCACGAGAAAACCATCTCATAATCGCTTGGATAGGTAAAAGCATTCCAGAGTTATTACCACATAAAGTGACACATGTCAGATTTGAAAAAATGGGTCTGGTCCTGAAGGCCAAAAATAGCTTGGTCTTGAAGGGGTTAAAGGTTTTCTAAGTTTTGGAAGTGCTGCCTCCTTGTCCATTTTTCTGCCCGATATTGAGGACCTTGGACCGGGTTCTGAAGAGGCGTGCACCGCTCTGGCGGTCCAGTGCTGTGGTAGTTCTCTACTTCTGTCAACAACTGAGACATAGGAGGCAGAGCAGGACAAACCTGTAGCAGGCAGCGGTGGAGACATTTGGAGCCTCATTGGAGAAGTTCTCCAGAATTGAAGTTCAGGGCCGGAGCATGAAGCCGGAGCCAGGGCAGGCCCAGCAACACCGGATTGATGGCTTTGGGCAAAATAAGAAAGGTAATTTGCTCGGTATGACGCACTCCAACTTGGAGCTTCAATAGCTTGGTCTCGGACATGATGGGGTCAGGAAGAGGAAGTTCATTCACTGAGGCAACAACCAGGGGTGTTTCCAAGGGAACCGTCGGCAACTCAAGCCTCTGGGGCCACAGAGGAAGCCGGAAGGGTGAAACCCAGGGTCGGGCGAGAGTGTTTGGCGTGCCGCCTAGAAATTTTAAAGATTTTTACTTAACTTGATGCTTGTATTTCTTGTTAATTCTGTGAGTATGGATTAAACTTGGTGTGGAGCAATCTTTTTTTCAGAGGGTGTTGCACTATGTGTCTTCCTTTTTCCATCTATTAGAGACATAAGACCCTTTTCCTACCAGAAGTTCTTTGAATGTGGAGAGAGACGATAAGGAGCTCGGTGGAACTACAAGGATAGGAATTACCATCCACACCCTCATTGGATTGCGGATTGTCCACTGCATTTATCTGGGAGAGAGAGTTACCAGTGGCGTTTGAGCGGTAAACTTAACTGTACTGAAATATAATACAAGCTGTTATCCCTGCCTCAACTGTATTAACCCCTTCCCGACATTTGCCGTATGGGTACGCCATGGAAAGCATTGACTTCCCGCAAATTGCCGTACCAAAACGCCAAATGTTTGGCACCGGCTCAGAAGCTGAGCCGGTGCTATCATCGCCGGATCTCAGCTGTATCTGACAGCTGACATCCGGCTGTAACGGCGGGTACCGAAATTAGCTTCGATCCCTGCCATTAACCCCTTAAGTGCAGTGCTCAAACGCGAGTGCTGCACTTAAGGTGTTTGCAGCTCATCGGAACCCCAGCAATGAAATTGCCGGGGTTCCGGTGGCTGCAATGGCAACCGGATGCCTAATACTGGCCTCCCGGTCTGCCTAGCACGGAAGCCGGTCAAGATCCACCCGGCGGCGGAGCCTGATCGGCTTCCGTAGCCGCCGGCAAGATGGCGCCGGCTCAGAAGCTTATCCAGCGTCATCAGTGGTGGAAGTCAGCTGTATGTTACAGCTGACATCCACCTGTAACGGCAGGAACCGGAGCTAGCTCCGATCCCTGCCATTAACCCCTTCGATGCAGCAATCGAAAGCGATTGCTGCATCATAGCGGTTACTGGCAGATCGCCAGCCCTGACAGGCAATCAGGACTGGCGACTGCTGCTATGGCAACAGGAGACACAATGGTCTCCTGCTCTGCCATTACGGAAGCCGATTAGGCCCCGCCGGGAGGCGAAGCCTAATCGGCTTGCTGTCAGTGAATAACGTAGGTAGTGCAATGTATTAGAAAAAAATAAATCTGACAGCTGGACCTTCAAGTCCCCTAGTGGGACTTGAGAAAAAGTGTAAAAAAAAAGTGAAAAAAATAAAAGTTTGAAAACAATAAACGTTTCAAGTAATAAACTAAAACACAATCCCCCTTTTACTCTTATCAAGTCCTTTATTATTGAAAAAAGAATAATAAACCATACGTATTTGATATTGCCGCGACCGTAACGACCTGAGGTATCAAAATATTATATTATTTATTGCACGCGGTGAACAGCGTAAAAAAAAACCGTAAAAAACGATACCAGAGTTTCTGTTTTTTGGGCACTTTGCCCTATAAATATAGGAATAAAAAAATGATCAAAAAGTCGCACGTATTCCAAAAATGGTACCTATAAAAACTATAGCTTGTCTCGCAAAAAACAAGCTCTCATATAGCTCCGTCGACAAAAAATGAAAAAGTTATGGTTCTCACAACTTGGCGACAGAAAAAATAATTTTTTTTTTACAAAAGTAGTTTTATTGTGCAAAAAGTTGTAAAACATAAAAAAGTTCTATAAAATAGGTATCGCCAGAATCGTAATGACCCGCAGAATAAAGTTAACATGTAATTTATAACGCATAGTGAACGCTGTATAAAAAAAACGAAATAAAACTATGCCAGAATTGCGGTTTTTTGTTTACCTGGCCTCCCAAAAAATAGGATAAAAGGTGATCATAAAGTCGCATGTATCCCAAAATGGTACCAATAATAACTACAGCTTGTCCCGCAAAAAACAGCCCTCATACCACTACGTCTATGAAAATATAAAATTAGTTATGGCTCCAATAAGTCAGGAAATAAAAAATATGCAGTTGTGCCCGAGTGGAACATTTCTTCTGTTTGAAGAGGCGATTTATCAAGGACCTAAAATTAGGGAACCAGGAAAGGGAGGGCCCAAACATATCCTCTGGAAGCGGCGTTGCCCGTATTATACCAGGACAACACTTTCCCAGCAAAATTCCCCAAACTGCAAAGGTGCGGAGTGTGGACCAAAAGGGGGATAAGAAAGGACGCCATATATCAGTGCAACACCGGCCTGTGCAGAAAGGATAGCTTCACAGTGTAACACACATCTATGGATAATTTTATTGTTTTTTTATCCCATTATTATACCACCTGACTATGCCCCTGATGTACTCTGCCCGGCTTACATGTACCCCCACATTATAAATGAAAACACCAGCAATACTCAAACAAATCTACTACCAAGCAAAATCCGCTTTCCAAAAGCCAAACGGCGTTCCCTCCAATCTGAACCCTACAGTGTGCCCAAACAGCAGTTTCCTTCCACATATATGGAATTGTCATACCCGGGAGAACCCTTTTAACAATTTTTGGGGTGTGTGTCTCCAGTGGCATAAGCTGGGCATGACATATTTGCCACTGAATGGTATATCTAGGTAAAAATATATATTTTTAATCCTCAGTGCATTCATTTATGGAAAAGACCTGTGGGGTGAAATGCTCACTACACCCCTTAACAAATGCCTTGAGGGGTGTAGTTTCAAAATGGGGTCACTTTTTAGGGGTTTCTTTTTATTATTTCACATCTGAGCCTTTGCAGTTGTGAACCAATACTTTGTAAATCGCCAAATTAGGCCTCAATTTGACATGGTACGCTTTCACTCCTGAGCCTGGTTGAATGTCCAGGCAAAAGATTAGTGCCCCATGTAGGGTGTTTCTAAAACCAGGAAACCCAGCATAATAATTAGAGAGCTGTCTTGTTATGGTGGCACAAGCCGGGCACCACATATTGGCATATCTATGGAAAAAAAAATCCCATTTTCACTCTGCAACATGGTGTTCACACTAATGTCTGCAAAACACATGCAGGGTTAAAATGCTTACTACACCACTAGGTAAATGCATTGAGGGGTGTAGATTCAAAAATTGGGTCACTTCTGGGGGGTTTCCACTGTTTTGAGCCCACAGGCACCCAGAAACCAATCCAGCAACATCTGCACTCCAAATGGCGGTCCTTCCCTTTTGAGCCCTGCCGTTTGCCAAAACAGCAGTTTATGACCACATATGGGGTATTGCCGTACTCGGGAGAAATTGCTTTACAAATGTTGGGTTCTTTTTTTTTATTATTTGTTGCGAAAATGAAAAAATTTGCGCTAAAGCTACGTCTTATTGAAGAAAAAGGATTGTTTTTATTTCCACTGCCCAATTCTAATAAATTCTATGAAACATCTGTGGGGTCAAAATGCTTACTACAGCCCTAGATGAATTCCTCAAGAAGTGTAGTTTCCTAAATGGAGTCACTTTTTGGGCGTTTTCATTGTTTTGTCCCCTCAGGTGCTTTGCAAATGTGACATGGCCTCCGCAAGCCATTCCTGCTCAATGTGATCTCCAAAAGCCAAATAGCGCTCTTTCCCTTCTAAGCCCTGCCGTGTGTTCAAACAACCGGTTATTATCACATGTGGGGTATTGTTTTACTCGGGAGAAATTGCTTTACAAAATTTGTAGTGCTTTTTCTCCTTCAGTCCTTGTGGAAATTAGAAAAAATTAGCTAAACCTACATTTTCTTTGAAAAAATGTAGATTTTTATTTTCAGGGCCTACTTCCAATAATTTCTGCAAAAAAAACTGCGGGGTAAAATTGCTCACTATACCCTTAGATAATTTCCTCAATGGGTGTAGTTTCCAATATAGGGTCACTTGTGGGGGGTTTCCACTGTTTTGTCCCCTCAGGGGCTTTGTAAATGTGACATGGCCTCCGCAAACCATTCCTGCTAAATTTGAGCTCCAAAAGCCAAATAGCACTCTTTCCCTTCTAAGCACTGCTGTGTGTCCAAATATCCGTTTATTACCACATGCGGGGTATTGTTTTACTCGGGAGAAATTGCTTTACAAATTTTGTGGTGCTTTTTCTCCTTTAGTTCTTGTGAAAATGAGAAAAAAAATCGCTAAACCTACATTTTCTTTGAAAAAAATGTTGATTTTAATTTTCACGGCCTACTTCCAATAATTTCTGTAAAAAACCTGTGCAGTCAAAATGCTCATTATACCCCTAGATAATTTCCTTGAGGTGTGTAGTTTCCCAGATGGGGTCACTTTTGGGGGATTTTGACTGTTTTGGCACCGCAAGAGCCCTTCAAACCTGACATGGTGCCTAAAATATATTCTAACAAAAATAAGGCCCCAAAATCCTCTAGGTGCTCCTTTGCTTCTGAGGCCGGTGCTCCAGTCCAGTAGCAACCTAGGGCCACATGTGGGATATTTCCTAAAACTGCTGAAACTGGGCAACAAATATTGAGTTGCATTTCTCTGGTAAAACCTTCTGTGTTATAAAAAAAATTGTATTAAACATTTATTTCTGCCAAAAAATATGAAATTTGTAAATTTCACCTCTACATTGCTTTAATTCCTGTGAAATGTGTAAAGGGTTAAGACATTTTCTAAATGCTGTTTTGAATACTTTCAGGGGTGAAGTTTTTAAAATTGGGTGACTTTTTTGGGGTTTCCAATATATAAGGCCCTCAAAACCACTTTAGAACTGAACAGGCCCCTGTAAAAATAGCCTTTTGAAATTTTCTTGAAAATGTGAGAAATTGCTGCTAAAGTTCTAAGCCTTGTGATATCATAGAAAAATAAAAGGATGTTCAAAAAACAATGCCAATCTAAAGTAGACATATGGGGGATGTTAATTAGCAACAATTTTGTGTGGTATAACTGCCTGTCTTACAAGAAGATACATTTAAATTGAGAAAAATGCTAATTTTTGCAATGTTTCGCTAAATTTTGGTGTTTTTCACAATTAAATACTGAACATATCGAGCAAATTTTCCCAGTCACTTAAAGTACAATGTGTCACGAAAAAACAATCTCAGAATCGCTTGGATAGGTGAAAGCATTCCGACGTTATTACCACATAAAGTGACACATTTGAAAAATGAGGCTCTGTCAGGAAGGTCAAAAGTGGCTAAAGAGGGAAGGGGTTAACTATCAATTGATACACAAAGGACCAAAATATAAACATCCTTACACAAAAATGTCTTATGATATTAGTTTCTATTTAAACTGCCATTCAGATCATGTAATTTACGTTCTGGAATGTCCTTGATATCTCCTCTATGTGGGAGAAACCTCACTTGAGTTTAAAATTCGATTGAATCAGCATCGCTACACTATCACAAAAAAAAAACGTATGGACCTTCCAGTATCTAAACATTACAGTGAAGCTAAACATACGCAGAAGAATATTTCAATCCATATACTTGATCATATTCCTGTTCCACGGAGAGGGGGTAACGGGGTTACAATTTTGAAACGGAGGGAACTCCAATGGATAGACAGATTAAATACATTGAGACCACATGGATCAAATGTAGATTTCTCCACACGTGGCATTATTTGGACTGACTTGCCTTCTCTGTGGGATATGCTTGCTACTCCGTCTATATAGCTAATTCATTGTACAGTATGGACTTTGTAATTTTAATATGATCTCTCTATTTTTATTCTGCAGATCATTCTTCTCTCAAGTTATAACCCATACTTACTTTGTACCCCTGTTCCAGTGTGTAAAAAAAAAAATATTCCATACATGCCCAAGTAGGAATACAAATTCGTTATATATCAGATTTGCGGGAAGGTGTCCGGGCCGTAGAAAGCCTCCGCAAAAGATAGGACATGTCCTATCTTTTGCTTTTTGTGGACCGTGCTCCCATGCTTTGTATAGGAGCACAGGTTAAAAATGTGGACGGCTGTGACCAGCGGCTGGTCGTGCCCGTAATCGTGGACCGCAGTGTCTTACCTTCTGAAGGCAAACAGATGCCAGGAGCAGGAGACTGAGCTCAGAGCCTCAAAGGTCCTTGAAGTGCAGTGCAATAGAAGCAGCATGTCCTGTGCTGTGTGTAAAAGATCTCTGTTATCTGCTCACTGAACAGTCACATCTTACACACAGAATTCTGTTATCTCACTGTTCAGTGAGCAAATAACACAAACATTAATACATACAGCACAGTAAATCTGTGCAGGGAGTGATCTGCAAGGACCTTCTAGCCACACCCCCTCCCATGTACCGAGCAGATTCAACACCATTAACCTCGGCCTCTCCACACCTCCAATGTCTGGTGAGTTCAGGGGAGAGCGAGAGCACTATGGCTGCCAATATCTTGTATTTCTGTGTCTGACATTGTTATGGGGCACTGTGGCTGGCATTGTGTTGGGGCAATGTGGTACCCTATTGTCTCAATATTAACAGGAAATGTACAGTTAAAGGCAAAACCTGTTTTTTTTCCTCTTTTATGCGACAATTTATGGGTGCATCTTATGGTCCAGTGCGTCCTATAGTCCGTAAAATACGGTGTGTGTATATATATATATATTATTAATGTACTTTAGAAAAGAAGAAAATAGAAGAAAAGACATTAAGAATTCAAGAAGCTTTTCAAAGATTTTGCATTGCTAGATATGAAAAGTCTACAAAACAAATGGTAATAAAGAAAACCTTTACCTGCAGGCTATTCTTTTAAGAAAAGGCTTATGACATGCATTATAATTTCCCAGTTTTCAGCAAACATCTCATTCACAATGCATCTTGATGAATAAGAGTCTCAGATGAATGGATTTCCTTTTGGAAAGGCCCATACTGCTATATTCTCTGCTCTCATACGATTTTTTCTTTGTCCTTGTAAATGTTTCCATTCCTAATGAACAATAGAAGTCGTTTCATGGTTCAGCTATAACGCCATATAAAGCTTTAAAGCCCATTTTAAGCACAAACTCAGAGTACTCAGCATATTCAGAAACACTGTTTATGTGCAGAGGCAAATTTGGTGCTGCTAAATAGAAAGGCGAAACTTGCATTTTATATGTATGAGATGTTGCATAATAAAATAAAACTTGCAAAGAACTATTAATTAAACTTTTGGTATTAAGCTGCTAATATTTCTCTCATACAGCTAAAGAATTAAAAAGAATATAAATACATTTGTTAAAAACTTTTTTTGTGTACTGTGTAGAATAATGTTGCTCTGACCTTTAACCTAAACCTCCAGATAAGGCAATCTTAATAAAAAACAATACACAAAACTATTCATTAAATGAAAACGATATTTACTTCTGCCAGTCATGTTATGGAACTAAAGCTAGTTGGAATTCTTGTCATTGTTGCACATTTTCCCCCTACCTAGATCTAGTTTGATAGAGAAAACTAAAGGAAAATTTCCCCACTAGCTTCCTACGGCAAAGAGCTGTTGTATTGTGTGTGAGCTTCTTCCCCATTGAATCCAGAAAAATTACCCTATTTATTTCTTTATATCAAGGGTCTAAAAGAGTGGCTAACCAATAGTCACCATTGTCTTTGATGTTATAGATGTGCTCATTACTCATACTTCCAGTTTGGCATTCGACTAGCATCAGTGTGCGCTTCCTATTTTTATTTTTCTTCCACTTCTTTGCCAGATACACATGGGGTCAGAGGATTCAAACTAGGAATTTTGACTTAAGCTTCGTTTTTGCTGCATTTCAAGTGAATATCGGCTGCAAAATAAATATGATAATTGATGAAGGTTTTGGCCCTGCTCGCAAATTAGTTGGCCACCGTGAAAGGCCTGAGAAAGTAACAGACATCTCTGATGAGCTCCAGACACACACATTCCCTATTTTGCTGCATGAGGTAAACTTTGACTGCTCACGTGGTAGGGAAGGTTTCTCTGACCAGGTACCAGTTTGAGAAGCATTAGCAGTCTGGTCCTTAATTGTTTTGGGACTCTTGTGAAGAGTTGAAGTACCCATTGATATAGAAGAGGTATCAGAATAAGTTTGCTTAGCCATCTATGACTAAAGGCCCTTTTACACTGGGCGATTATCGGGCAGTCAAGCGTTCATAGACACACCCTGTGTCATCTGCTGATCGTATGATTTTAAAAAAGTGAAATATTATTGTTGTCGGCAGAACATCTCCCTGTTTAAATAGGGAGATGCGCTGCTGACATGATCATAACGTATGGGGACGAGCGATCGGAGTAACGACCGCTCGTCCCCATACAAGCTCCATGTGACAGGAGCAAACGAGCTTCAACGACCGGTGTAAAAGGCCCTTAACTCACTATCTTCTCCCTGACTTTATCATTTAGCCACATTCCTAACTCTCATCACTAGGTTAAAAATCTCTGCTTGCAGTCAATCAATGGGAACCTTTATTGTTTACGTCCAACTGATACAAATCTGTCCCGGTGTTGTAATGCTGACACAGTTGCACGGTTCATTACAATGATCAGGGCAATGCACCTGTGTGTCCATCAAAAGACACGTCCAGAGTTTTATCACCTACAGGAGATTAAATGACGTTTAAATGACTGAAAGCAGAGATCTTGAAAACTGTGAGGATTTGATACATAAAGTATATTGGAAAATGCCATAATTTTTCATTATACAATGAATAAGCTTACTTGCATGAATAAGCTTTACCTAAGGAAAACTAAACAACATACTAAACCTATACAATTATAGAGACCATAACAAATGCAGGAATAAAACATCCCCCTAAAGCCATGCCCCATATGCCTAGGATTATGGATTATATATGCAGTATTATGCAGTTTGTGTGTATATACATATATATATATATATATATATATATATATATATATATATATATATATATATATATATATATATGTAGATGTATCTATCTAGATAGATATACAAAAAATAGGCAGTACTCCACAGCATAGTAGTCAAAAAAGTGAAAAACGTTTATTCACCCATATGTAAGATTGCTACGTTTCAGTCCAAATCTGGACCTTTCTCAAGCAGAACTGACAGTGTATAACATGTGGTTTAAATACCATGCAGCATATAATTGTGTAATGACATTAATTAAGTGAAATAATGATATTAATATACATATTTATAATACATTGGGACATATTACATTTATCACTAGGTAAGTCAAAAAGTGCTAAGTGCATCGTGATAAAACGTAAACATACAATACAAACACTGATCCATCAATTCCTTATTCCATACATAATTGGTTCATCATATTTCATACAAACACATGATACAATGTATATCCTTAATTGATTACTCACTGCCCGGACGTCAGGAACATTCAAAGTATGTTTAGTCTCAAGGCCAAATCTGGGCGTTTTACTAAATTGGCCTGCACATGTCTACACACCTGATCTCATCCAGTGTTCATACTCCATGGCATAGATCGCTATTGTGAAGAAATGAACACTGACATATTGGACTTCAGGAACGCATCAAGGTCTATTGGTCTCAAATCTAGAGTTTAGTATGCCGATTTTACGGCTTTGTTCTCACTACACACAGAGATCCAGTAATTCTACCCATGGATAGTCTCAACCATCCTATTAGCATATACTGTGTTACTTCATGCCTTATTTTTCTTAAAAATCTCTGAGTGATAACATTACACCAATGTGACATTGAAATAAATTATTCTTATAAAAATCGTCGGTGCCTATATGTGAACTCCTGTACGGTCTCCCTTATGTCGACGCACAGGCTGGATATGGTGTGCTATTTGCACATCTCAAAACCAGGTTGCGGTTGACCACAGAGGAGGCTTGGCACTCTTGGGGAAGGGATCAGCCAACTCTGTCTATAAAGACGTAGGAGATACTCTACTTTATCATATGTGAACTAAAAGGTTCTAATAAAAAGTTCAAATAGAACTTATGTGAGATATTTTTGCTGCTATATAGGCTTTTAGTATACACACGGTATTTATCACTATAGAGTAAGGGGCATATTTGCCCTTCTCTGTGATAGTCGCTACCCCGATGAAGTGCCCTTCTGCGCATGCGTGAGTTAAATCTGCATGCACGGCCCAACAGGGTGACTCATTGGTTCTTTAGCATACTATGCCATGGAGTATGAACACTGGATGAGATCAGGTGTGTAGACATGTGCAGTTCAATTTAGTAAAACGCCCAGATTTGGCCTTGAGACTAAACATACTTTGAATGTTCCTGACTTCCGTGCAGTGAGTAATCAATTAAGGATATACATTGTATCATGTGTTTGTATGAAATATGATGAACCAATTATGTATGGAATAAGGAATTGATGGATCAGTGTTTGTATTGTATGTTTAAATTTTATCACTATGCACTTAGCACTTTTTGACTTACCTAGGGATAAATGTAATATGTCCCAATGTATTATAAAAATGTATATTAATATCATTATTTCACTTAATGAATGTCATTACACAATTATATGCTGCATGGTATTTAAACCACATGTTATACACTGTCAGTTCTGCTTGAGAAAGGTCCAGATTGGGACTGAAACGTAGAAATCTTACATATGGGTGAATAAACATTTTTAACTTTTTTGACTACTATGCTGTGGAGTGCTGCCTATTTTTTGTATCCCTAAATTTGGACTATTGGTCGTGGTCTGAAGGCTTGCACACACGAAACACCTGATAGAGGTGATTATTTCAAGATTTGTGGTGCGGTTCTTCTTTGTATTTCCTGGATTTGACCTATGAACCTGCACACCTCTCAGAATATGTATCTTCCATCTACAAACGTTATTTTATCTACAACCAATATGTCAGCCTATGCGGAGGAGGATGTGAATCGGATCTTACAGGGTCTGGAGGGAGATGTAACTTTTCTCAGTACACCATCTGTTGCAGATTTAAAAAAAAGGTATGATTTGGAGTCTAAAAGAAGTATCAATTTATCACTGCATTTAGCTACATTGGGATATTACTACAAAGCTAAACGAGTCCCAAGGGGAATGAGGTCGAGTCTACAACCCAATTTGTTTGCACAGAATACATAATTTTGTTCTAAATTTGAACAGCTTTCTAATCGATATTCATTGGATGTGATGCTCCTCAATATTGAGTATTTGCAATTGGAATTATTGAGTGTTAAACAAAAAGTCAATGATACGGAAGAGATGTTGAGATCTACATTACCTGTGGAAACGTATGACAAATTTAAAGAAAGTTGTGCAGTTTTTTTACAAAAATTCAGGTCGGAGTTGGAGGATACAAAACGAAATAAATGGTTCAGAGATATGAACGATTATCAACAGGATCGGTTATACAGCTGGCAAATGGAGAATCCAAGGAACCCCAGTGTAAACACGCGTGAGATGAATAGAAGATCAAATAAACGTATGGGGGCACAGAACATACAGGATCATCGAGGTCAAAAGATGGAACAGATTCCTTTTTTAGCAATCCCCACAGAGACAATGGATATCGAAACAAACCTACGACACGGGGCGGAAGGAGACACAATAGATGGCGCAAAATCAAAGAATTATCGGATCAAGAACGTCGCGAGGACGCAGAGTCTAAGAAACAAGGACAAAATATAGTGTTAAATATCTTCACCAAAGCTCTCACTGATTCACAATTGTCTTTATTGAATAAGGGTCTTTCATTTTGTACAACTATTAGACCGAATTGGTTTGATATAGAAGCAGATTTATATAAGTTTTTTCGCTCTATAAAACTTAAGATGTGGTTTTCAGGTCAGAATATCCCTAGCAAAGATGTATGTACAGAGTTATCACTTAAGCAATTTGGATTGTACAATCGGAGTAACTTCACAACCCAGGTTAATGTACCCGCGATTGAGACCTTTATGTCAACTGTAAAAAATGAAGTGGATGCGATGAAGGAGAGCTATGACTACAGCAGCCTCAGACATCCAAATAGGAGACCACAATGTATACAAACAAGTATTATGTGACCCTAAATTTGATAAATTATGCAAGATCGAATTTATTTTAGATGAGGCAAAAGCGATAGATCTGATAGACAATGATTTATATACATTTCTATTGGTTGAACATCCAGTCACCCCAGTTATATATGTCCTTCCAGAAATTCATAAATCTCTTGTTAACCCCCCAGGGCGACCAATAGTCTCTGGGTGTGACTCAATTTTAAGTCACATATCTATTTTCCTTGACAAAGTACTAGGGACATTTGTAACCCAGACTAAATCATATATACATGACACAGGTGACTTCTTGACTAAATTGGGAAATATAAATTTGGAGAATAATAGTGAGGTCTATCTAGTCTCCTTTGACGTTGTGAGCCTATACACGTCAATAGATCACAAGAGGGGTCTATTGGCGGTGTCTAAAAAACTTCAGACATCTGATTACCCGTTGCGGAGCCAGGAGCTCATATTGAATTTATTGAACATTGTACTTACATGTAATTACTTCCTATTTGAAAACGATTATTTTTTACAACTCAGGGGTACTGCGATGGGTGCAAATGTTGCACCGACACACGCCAACATATTTATGAGTATGGAGAACTGAGAGAAAAAGAAGTCATTACGCCACAAGTATGATAAAAATTTACAAATTTTATTAGGACATACAACACAAAATACTAATATATAAAATTCAAAGGAGAATCTGAAAAAGAACGCAGTGTGGTGGCTTCAAGCGAATAGAAATTGGGGTATCTAGCCCACCAACAGAGTTCCCTGGCAATAGTTCTTTGTCTGATGTAGATCACAGGTAACAAAATCTAAGTAATATAGTAAGGGCGTAACTGCGACTTGGTGGTGATAGCACAATTATAAAAATTACAAGGAGAAAAAAGGTCAATCTATGACCATATGTTTCAAAATTGCCCAGATACAAAAAAATTACAAAGCAAGTTTACGCTTAAATAATAAGAGTAGATCAGGACCAGAGTGTCATAATCAGAACAAAGTTGCCAGAAAGGAAGTCAGGTGTACATAGCATGTGTAGATCACAATGGATCTATATATAGCGTAAGAGATATTAAGGTAGGCTTACCCATAAGGATGAACGTTATAGTGGCCCCACACTGCAGCCTGAAAAGGTAGCGCCCCGACACGCGTTTTGCCAATCTAGCTTCCTCAGGGGGTAGTGTATTGAATACTGACATTGTCATGCTTTTTATATGGTTGAGTCAGTAATGGTTATTGGGCTTCGGTGTCTGTCCTCTAGTTCCGGTCCACGGCGCATGCCCGGGAGTCTGACTTGAGCCGCGAGATCCCTGCTATCTGTCGTCACGCTCGCAGTGCGCCTGCGTGCCCCCAAGGACGCGTGTCCATGGAGACAGGGCAGGCACAGCGCGAGCGTAGAGATGACAGAGAGCCAGGGCGAGGCTCCCAGACTCACTCGCAGCATGCGCAACCCCGGGACAAGAAGGGGTATTGAGGTGGATGTAAAAAACGTAGTCTGTACTTGGGCTTAAGTGTGACTAAAGATTTAAAAATTATAATGTTATGTCGCTTCTTAGAAAAGATAAAAAAGGAAAAAAATAAAAAAAGAGAAAAGGACAGAAAGGTGAACAAAGGAGTGAAGTAAAAGAAGAAAAAGCCAGAAAAAACGAAAAAGAAGGAAAGAAAAAGAAAAGAAAATAGAAAAAGGGAGGAAAAGAAGAAGGGGAAGGGAGAAAAAAGAAAAGAACCGCAGAACGCGAAGAGACAACGTAAGTACAAGTGTTCAAAAATGCATAACCACAATAATTGTGACAATTATATAGTTAGTTACATAGTTACATAGTTAGTACGGCTGAAAAAAGACACATGTCCATCAAGTTCAACCAAGGGACGGGAAAAGGGAAGGAAAAATTTCTACACATAGGAGCTAATATTTTTTTGTTCTAGGAAATTATCTAAGCCTTTTTTAAAGCCATCTACTGTCCCTGCTGTGACCAGCTCCTGCGGTAGGCTATTCCATAGATTCATAGTTCTCACGGTAAAGAAGGCTTGTCGCCTCTGCAGCTTGAACCTTTTTTTCTCCAGACGGAGGGAGTGCCCCCTTGTTTTTTGAGGGGGTTTTACAAGGAACAGGATTTCACCATATTTTTTGTATGTGCCATTAATATATTTATATAAATTAATCATGTCCCCCCTTAGTCGTCTTTTTTCAAGGCTAAATAGGTTTAATTCTTTCAATCTTTCCTCATAACTTAAATTCTCCATGCCCCTAATTAGCTTTGTTGCTCTTCTTTGTATTTTTTCCAACTCCAGGGCATCCTTTCTATGAACTGGAGCCCAGAACTGAACTGCATATTCTAGATGAGGCCTCACTAATGCTTTGTAAAGTGGTAATATTACATCCCTGTCCGGTGAGTCCATGCCTCTTTTAATACACGACAATATCCTGCTGGCCTTTGAAGCAGCTGATTGACACTGCATGCTGTTATTGAGTTTATGATTTACAAGTACACCCAGATCCTTCTCAACAAGTGAATCCGCCAGTGTAGCTCCCCCTAGGACATATGATGCATGCAGGTTGTTGGTACCCAGATGCATAACTTTACATTTATCTAAATTAAACTTCATCTGCCAAGTGGACGCCCAAACACTTAGTTTGTTTAAATCTGCCTGCAATTCATGAACATCTTCCATAGACTGAACTATATTACATAGCTTGGTGTCATCTGCAAAAATAGAAATAGTGCTATTAATCCCATCTTCTATATCATTAATAAATAAGTTGAATAATAGTGGTCCCAGCACTGAACCCTGGGGTACACCACTTATAACTGGGGACCATTCAGAGTAGGAATCATTGACCACAACCCTCTGGATACGGTCCTTGAACCAATTCTCAATCCAATTACAAACTATATTTTCTAAACCTATAGTCCTTAATTTACCCATTAGGCGTCTATGGGGGACAGTGTCAAATGCCTTTGCAAAGTCCAAAAACACTAAATTCACAGCGGCCCCTCTGTCTAGACTTCTGCTCACCTCTTCATAAAAACAGATTAGGTTAGTTTGACAACTTCTGTCCTTAGTAAAACCGTGCTGGCTGTCACTTATAATGCTATTTATTGTCACATAATCCTGTATATAGTCCCTCAATAGCCCCTCAAACATTTTCCCCACGATGGATGTTAAGCTTACTGGTCTATAATTACCCGGGGAAGACCTAGAGCCCTTTTTGAAAATAGGCACCACATTTGCGCTGCGCCAGTCCCTTGGCACTATACCAGTCACTAGAGATTCTCTGGATATTATGAAAAGGGGGACAGAAATAACTGAACTAAGCTCTTTAAGAATTCTAGGGTGTAACCCATCTGGTCCCGGGGCCTTGTGCACATTTATTTTATTTCATTTAGCTTGGACCATATCTACATTCATCCAATTCAGTATATCAACTGATATATTAACAGCACTGGCACCGGCTACATCAGCTGCTCTTTCTTCTGTTGTATATACAGAGCTAAAGAACCCATTTAGTAACTCTGCCTTCTCTTGATCCCCTGTGATCAACTCCCCATTACCATTATCTAGGGGTCCTACATGTTCAGACCTTGGCTTTTTAGCATTTATATACTTGAAGAATTTTTTGGGATTTGTTTTACTATCCTTGGCCACCTGCCTTTCATTTTGTATTTTTGCTAATTTTATTACATTTTTACAGATTTTATTAAGCTCTTTATATTTTACAAAGGCTACAGCTGTACCCTCAGATTTGTATTTTTTAAATGCCCTTTTTTTGTCGTGTATTGCCCCTTTCACAGAAGGTGTAAGCCATGTGGGTTTTAATTTGAGTCGTTTATACTTGTTACCTACAGGAATAAATTTTGCACTATAATAACTCAAAGTAGATGTGAAAATCTCCCATTTATCATTTGTTCCATTATTTGACATTAGTTCTTCCCAGTCCATATCCTGAATTGCAGCCCTCATCCTGGGGAAATTGGCTTTCTTAAAATTAAATGTTTTTGCCCTCCCAGCCTGCGTTTGTTTTTTACAGTATAGGTGAAATGTTAAATACTTTTGTGTCAAAAAAGACAAAAGTATAATAGGTATGATACCTTTATTGGCTAACCATAAAAGTTCTATATGCAAGCTTTCAGAGCACAGAGGCCCCTTCTTCAGGCAGTTTACAAATGAATGACTTAGAAAAAAGCACAACATTTAGATGTTACACAAAGACAATTAGTACATGAGGTGATACATCATTAAGATAAGCCGGGGCAATAAAACTGAGGTTATAGGGGTGATGACTTAGGAGTTAAGGCATCTGGAGTCAGTCTGATGGGGGACGTGACGTGTGTCCATGTAGTGGCTCATAAATCCTGGTGTTAGATTGAGGCCTTGTGTCAATGACTGGAATTTTATCATCATCTTGAATGATGATGATAAAATTCCAGTCATTGACACAAGGCCTCAATCTAACACCAGGATTTATGAGCCACTACATGGACACACGTCACGTCCCCCATCAGACTGACTCCAGATGCCTTAACTCCTAAGTCATCACCCCTATAACCTCAGTTTTATTGCCCCGGCTTATCTTAATGATGTATCACCTCATGTACTAATTGTCTTTGTGTAACATCTAAATGTTGTGCTTTTTTCTAAGTCATTCATTTGTAAACTGCCTGAAGAAGGGGCCTCTGTGCTCTGAAAGCTTGCATATAGAACTTTTATGGTTAGCCAATAAAGGTATCATACCTATTATACTTTTGTCTTTTTTGACACAAAAGTATTTAACATTTCATATTGTCTCTGGCTAACACGGTACTACACAATTTTTTACTGTACTTACAGTATAGGTAAAATGTAACTATATTGTGATCACTGTTACCGAGGTTTTCACGAACATTGACATTCCCAACAAGATCTGCATTATTAGAAATGACCAGATCCAACAGAGCTTCACCTCTAGTCGGGTCTTCCACAAACTGGCCCATAAAATTTTCCTGCAACAGGTTGAGGAAATGTCTCCCCTTTGCAGCTGAAGCCGAACCATGACACCAATTAATATCCCGGAAATTAAAATCTCCCATTATCACTACAGTACCCGCCTGTGCAGCCCGCTCCATCTGTTTATATAGCTGAACTTCCATCTCCTCAGTTATATTGGGGGGTCTATAGATTACACCAAAAGTAATTTTTTCAGTGTTTACCTCCCTTTCTAGTTCCACCCACAAGGTTTCAACCTCCTCACAGTATTCTATATAGAAAAAAGATGTGGTTATTACCTAACAAACCCAAAATTGCAATATAATATAGCACGGTGCCATTCCTGATAAAGATTATAAAAAAAAGAAAAAAGAAAAATGATCCAGAAATATAACTAGGCACTCTTGGGTTGAATAAAATTTAACATAGTATTTTATTTTTGAATCCAGATAATACCGGCAAAACTTAATTTATACATAAATACAAAAATAACAATTTAAAAAGAGAATTCTCCTGGCCAGGAAAGAAAACATACAATAGAACCTTCAAAACATAGGTGATATTGCCTGATGGATATATAGCAAACTATATATGTGTAAAACAATTTTGAAAAAATTTTAAAAAATGAAAAACCGCTGGGTTGTGTTCACACTTGCGGTTTTCAAACATATATATTATTTATATCACAAAATGGCCAGAGTTCCTATTTGGAGTAGCTGGTAATGAAATTTTTAAAGAAATTCTCTTTATATGCAAATAATATGACTTA
This sequence comes from Rhinoderma darwinii, assembly GCF_050947455.1. NCBI lineage: Eukaryota > Metazoa > Chordata > Amphibia > Anura > Rhinodermatidae > Rhinoderma > Rhinoderma darwinii. The sequence continues at coordinate 317,116,549 of NC_134690.1, read as the reverse complement.
ACTCTCAAGATAGGAAAATAGCCTCATGAATTAAAGGAATGTGGTTAACAGCGTGCTTTTTTCCTCTCATCAATGGATCCTCAGTTCCAAATCAGATCTTGTGGTGATAGGAAGTCTTTTCACAGACCTTTGGGTCAATGTGTAGCTCTCATGATATTGAGCTTTGAAGCAAGACATCAACTTTTATAGGTTTTTTACCTTTGCCTTCGACATCCAGCAAGTGCCGGGAAACCATACAGGGAAGCAGTCAGCTCCGGAGTGGAGAAAAGCAAATCTCCACGGAAGGAAAGTTCACTTGTGTGGCCACACATAAATTTCAAAGCCTCCAAACCTCCACCATTATATTCCCTGACGCTCTCCTCCCTTGATCCATGCGGGCAGCCACCACTGCACTTAAGGAGATACGAGCCCGACAATGCAGGATCGCACGCTGGTATATCAGGTGAATAAGGGCACTCCAAGAGGAACGGACCCAGCGAGACAGGATCGCACGCCGGCAACCAGGTAAGTAAAAATTCCAGAGTATGTCTCCTTCCACGTGTGATCTTCAACACTGGACAGGTATTCTCAGGGCAGGGTTTGGACGTCACTACCCGCCCCGTTAATTAGAACAGCTGACGCGTTTCATCCCTGAACAGGATTTCTTCAGAGCAGTTTGACAGGTACTGCCAAACACACTATATTTATAGTGTCCTAAGTTCATTCATTGGTTCAATAATAAAAAACATAATGTTTAAAAGATGTTATAGATAATATATCTAGATCTTTCATGAGATGCCGCAATGCTATATATCTCTCAACTTTGATAACAGACATAAACATTTTTATATTCAAACATGCAATTCGTATATCCATTAAATCACATCCATAAGTATATTCGGTATTTTCAAGGAGAGGGCAATCAGTGGTGTGTCTCTACTTCGTCAAAATAAGACCAACAATTGAATTTTACATAGGAGTACAATTGCTACCCGAATTCAATCGTTGATATCAATTCTTCCGTAAATACGGTTAACCACTACTATCCATACCTTATAGTAGATTTATGAAGGAACAAATTTTTCTTCGATAAGGGATCCTTTATTATGCCATTTAGACAAAAGACACCAAAATCTGTTCGATTTTTTAATTTTTTAACTACCCATACATATATAATATGAAATTCATATAATACTTCAGGGGAAGCAGGGAGAGAGGACCATCACCTGTTAAGGTATTAGGACCCGGGTCCCCACCACCCCCAAATAAATTTGATTTTAATACAATTAACATTCGTTTGGTAATTTTACTACTAAATTTCATAATAATATGTATATATGTATAAGACTATGGCACATGATAGAAGCCGTCGTGAAATCCCAAAGGGGGCAGGAAGAGGGATCCAATGTCCATAGAACAATGGATCCCTAATTCCCACCACCCACGGAGACCCAAAATGCAACTCCCCTAGCTACAAAAGATTGCAAGAGATTAATATTATGTTCATTTATTTTATATTATTTATCCAATTGATTAATCATTTCATATTGGAAATAAGATTGCTCATACTCATTCCACTAAAAGTAGATTACCATTGTATAGGAAATGGGACATCCAGACCAAAGGTACACATCAGGCTTCCAAGGAAAGAGTATCTAATCCAAAAATTTCCCACTCAATTTTACTAAATCTTTCTCCAAGGATGAAATAATTAAGGTCCCATTTTTTGATCCAACACTCTTCCATAAAGGATTGTTTTTATCTAATACTAAGTAACTCCAAAATACCGAGAAATGAGAGGGGAATACAATACCAGGAGACAAAACAGCCTCTTGGCTCCCATCTATTCAAATGAACATATTAAATTTTATTTCATTATTTAGTCCCCTAGGATTCAAAGTTCCCAGTGTGTAAATCCACATGGTTTCTTTTTGGAGGAGTGTTCGGTTAAGATCACCTCCCCTTCTGTCTTGAAATAATTGATAAATCCCCATGAATTTTAAGCCAGTTGGTGATTGGGCATGATATGTTTTGAAGTGTGCAGCTAAAGGATTTGTCATTTCACCCTTGGTAATGTCCCGAATATGTTCGCTAATACGAATATGTAATTCTCGTTTCGTTTTCCCAATGTATTGTTTCCCACATGGGCAGATAATGGAGTAAACGACCATGGTTGAGCGGCAATTAATAAAATTATAGACTTTGAATTCCCTTTTGTGTTCACTGTCAAGAAAGGTGTCTGATTTTAACACGTACTTGCAACATCTACAAGAGCCACACATGAACATTCCTTTTGGGCGTTTCTGTAGCCATTTCTCATTACCTGGGGTCCTTCTCTTGAACTCAGAACTCACCAACATATTCCTCAGCGTGGGGGCCTTTCTGGGAACCATACTCGGTACATTCCCCACTATTGAGTTGATTCTTTTGTCCAAAGTTAAATGTGGCCAGTTTTTTATCATCAAATTCCGAAGTATGTTCCAATGGGACCCATACCTCGAAATGAATCTGACTCTATTGTCACTGTTATCTTTTTTACCTCTCTTGAGAATTTCCTCTCTATTCTGCCTAGATGCCCTATTGTATGCTTTCTTGATCATTTTTTTGGAGTATCCCCTATCCTCAAAACGAGAGGATAGATCTTGTGCTTCGCTTTTGAAGTCCCTGAAATCAGTACAGTTACGGCGAATTCGAAGAAATTCGCTTATCGGGATCCCCTTAATTTGAGAGGGAAAGTGATGGCTACTTGCTGCCAAGAGGGTATTACCTGATGTTGGTTTCCGATATGTAGTCGTTTTTAATCTATTTCCCTCCCTATGAATATTAAGATCTAGAAAGCTAATGTGATCTTCACTATAAGTAAAGGTCAGAAGGATATTCAATTTATTGGAATTTAAATCTCCAATGAAACTTTCTAGCAAATCCAATGGTCCCTTCCAACATAAGAGAACATCATCCATATATCTAAGCCAAGCGGAGGCGCATTTTCTGAAGAGGGGATGTGGGTATACTATAAATTCTTCCCACCAGCCCAAATGTAAGCAGGCATATGATGGTGCACAAGAGGATCCCATGGCTGTTCCACAAATCTGACGATAGAATTTGCCATCAAAAGAAAAGCAGTTATAGTTCAAAACGAATTCCAACATTTCAATAATAAATTCATTTTGGTGAGCCCAGTCTCCTCCTCTCCTCTCCAGAAAATGCGCGGCCGCTTTAAGGCCAACATCATGTGGGATGGAAGTATACAATGACTCCACATCCAATCCTACCAGGATGAAGTCTTCCTCAAGAGTCAAATTGTCAATTTTGTTTAGAAGATCCCCTGTATCCAATACAAAGGATGGAAGTGTGCGGACAAAGGGTTTCAATTTTTCGTCTATGCATTTCCCAAGGTGATCTGTTGGACATCACACCCCGAAATAATAGGTCTACCCGGAGGTGTATTCCTATTTTTATGCACCTTGGGAAGCACATATATAGTGGGCATACGGGGTTCTCTTACCTCCAAATATTGGAACTCATTCTTATTAATTAAGCCCTCATCCAATGCAAAAGTCAATTTTCTATTTAAAGTCCCCATTATATTATCCAGTGGGTTATCCTTCAAAAGAGAATATGTATCCGTTTCCAATTGTCTTTTAATCTCACCGACATAGTCCTCCTCTATGAGGAGGACAACATTTCCACCCTTATCACTGGGCTTGATTACAATATTTTCAATATTTTGCAATTCCTTTAGGGCTTTTCATTCCCTTTCAGTTAAGTTGTCCTCACACAGAAAGGAGGACCAGTCGATGACACTAATATCTCTAAGCATGGCCTCCAAAAATGCATGTGTGTATCTGTTAGAATATATACTTGGCATGGTACTGCTTTTTTTCCGCAAGCCCGTATACTCTGGGATAATATCAGTAAGATCCTCTTCAAGATTGTCTGTATTCTCCAATATATTACCTTCCCTCCATAACTCATTTAAATCCACTAAAGTATTCAGATCAGACATTTCCAAATTACGGATCATTCCAAATTCCATTATTTCTCTCTGTGACTGTGATGCCACATTCTCGTTTTGACTATTCCTCTCATTTTTTTCCCCATGCCAAAGTCTTAAAAGAATCTTTCTGAGAAAGAGGTGAAGATCTTTACATATCTCAAATTCCTTTCCAGGGGTAACTGGTGAGAAGCCCAATCCACGATTCAATAAGGATATATGGTGTGTTGATAGGGGGAAATCGGTTAAATTAATTATGTTATTCATATTATTATCTATCTTCCCCTGTTGTCTTGTATTGGGTCCTCCTTTTTTCTCTACTATTCTTTCCTCTCCGAATTTCCCTCTGTTTCGGTCCCCTAAAAAAGAGACCTTAGATTGTGATTCCTCAACTCTAGTATATTTCCCCATCTCATTGTCACTGCTAACCACATTCCTTTAATTCATGAGGCTATTTTCCTATCTTGAGAGTTAAGTCATATTATTTGCATATAAAGAGAATTTCTTTAAAAATTTCATTACCAGCTACTCCAAATAGGAACTCTGGCCATTTTGTGATATAAATAATATATATGTTTGAAAACTGCAAGTGTGAACACAACCCAGCGGTTTTTCATTTTTGAAATTTTTTTCAAAATTGTTTTACACATATATAGTTTGCTATATATCCATCAGGCAATATCACCTATGTTTTGAAGGTTCTATTGTATGTTTTCTTTCCTGGCCAGGAGAATTCTCTTTTTAAATTGTTATTTTTGTATTTATGTATAAATTAAGTTTTGCCGGTATTATCTGGATTCAAAAATAAAATACTATGTTAAATCCTCACAGTATTCACCCACTATTGTGTCTTTCACACTCGCCTTCATATCATTTCTCACATACAGACATACACCACCGCCTTTCCTATTTGTCCTGTCTTTCCGAAAAAGTGTAAAACCCTGTAGATTTACAGCCCAGTCATGTGAAGAGTCCAGCCATGTTTCAGCAACACCAACTATATCTATATTTTCTTCCAGTATCAAGGCCTCCAGCTCCCCCATTTTGCTTGCTAGACTTCTGGCATTTGTGAACATACACTTTAACTTGCCTGTCAGTTTTTCACTTTTATTACCAGAAATGTGATTTGACATTAATCGGGCCTTTTTATTTACACTGATGTTTTGTAACGAAAGGATCTCCTTATCTTGTTGTCTAGACCTCTCCCCACATTCTGTTTCTCCCCCCACCAATATAGTCTGACCCCTCTCTAACCTGGCTACCCCTTTTTTTTCTACATTGACCTCCCTCCTCAGCCCTAGTTTAAATACTCCGCCACCCCAGCTAGAATTCTCTCCCCCAGCACAGCGGACCCCCTTCCATTTAGGTGCAAATCATCTGCAGAATACAGTTTGTACCCCAATGAAAAGTCAGCCCAGTGCTCTAGGAACCCAAATCCTTCTCCTCTACACCAAGACTTCAGCCATGCATTTAACTCCCTGAGCTCCCGCTGTCTTTCCTGTGATGCGCATGGCACAGGCAGTATTCCTGAGAATACTACTTTGGAGGTCCTTCCCTTCAGCTTGTATCCTAGTTCTTTAAAATTATTCTTAAGGCTCCTCCACCTACCATTTATTCTGTCGTTGGTACCGACATGGACCACGACAGCTGGATCATCACCAGCCCCTCCCAGCAATTTGTCCACACGTTCCACCACATGCCGAACCCTGGCACCAGGGAGACAGCAAACCATTCGGTTGAGGTGGTCTTGGCGACAAATTATTCTATCCGTCTTCCTGATTATAGAATCCCCTACGACTATCAATTGTCTTGGCTTACCTGCATTACCATCCCACCGACTACTAGATGGGCTGTTCTCCCGGCTGTTAGAGAGATCAGTATCCACTAGGGCTGCCATTTCTGAGACTGACACCCTCGCATCATCACCCAACTTGGCAATTTTGCCTGGAATGTCAGAAACCGGATCGGCCTTCCTTTTCTTTGACCCCTTTCTACTGCCCCTAACTACATTAACCCAGCTACTTACCTGATCCTGATCACCCTCCAGTTCTAACCCACTAACTGCATGCTCCGTGAGCAGCAAGCTCAGCTCAAGATTGTCTATCCTCCTCAGTGTTGCATTCTGCTCCTCCAGATCTCTAATACGAGCTTCCAGGTGACCAACATGCTCACATCTGCCACAGAGATATTCACCCTGGAACTATATAAAAATACATCTTATGACACACAGATGTATAAAAATATCATACAGTAAAATACAGTGATGCTAGAGATCGCTGGTGCTGGGATGAATAAAAGTGCTAATAATTTGTTGTGAAACACACAAATATCATGTGAAATAAGAAGATCATGAATAACATGAGTATGTTGGAGGAAGAGTGTGTCTATCTGTCCCACCACTTCAGATGTGTTCTGGAGTGGTGGAGATATAAAGACGACATCTTCCTAATTTGGCAGGGGAGCCTTGAGGAATTGAATAACTTTCATGAATTTTTAAATACCATGGATCCTGATCTGAGTTTTACTGTGGTATCATCCCAAGATAAATATACAGTTTCTTGATGTTGAAATTAAATTGACTGAAAACATTCTTTCCACTAATTTGTTTATTAAGCCAACAGACAAAAATAACCTATTAAGGTTTGAAAGCAACCACCCGCGCCCTATGGTTAAATCCTTACCATTTAGCCAATTTATTCGACTTAAATGAATAATCAGTGAGGAGGGATCAGTAGACGAAAAACTAAATGTCCTTACACGTAAATTTAGGGATAGGGGATATCCCTCGACAATCATACGTGAACATCTCCATAAAATTGAAAATATTGCACGTAGTGATCTCCTCCAACCCCCTACAGAGACGAAAAATCCAAATATTGATGACAGTAAAAAGATTAATAGGATTCCGTTCATATCCACAAACAGCGAGATTAGTCAGTCCCTCTCTCAAATAATACGTAAACATTGGCCAATATTGGGTAACTGCCTGGGCAATATACCCGAGTTTAAGGTACCTCCCCTTTTTTCTTATCGCCGATCTTATAATCTAGGTGACAAATTGGTGCGATCGGACCTGGGTACAAAGAAAAAAGAATCACAAACATTTCTGGCACCCAGGAAAAAGGGATGTTATCCATGCCTGAATTGTATATATTGCACATTAATGATTAAGGGAGATACATTTTTACACCCTGTTACCAATAAGATATATAGGATTAATCATTTCTTGACGTGCCATAGTGACTTTGTGGTCTATTTGATACAATGTCCGTGTAATTTGTTATATGTGGATGAAACAACCCTGGACCTGAAGATTAGAATTAATCAACACAGGTAGAGATGAGCGAACTTATGATAAGTTCGGTTCGGCTGGTTCGCCGAATTTCATGAAAAAGTTTGATTCGGACCGAACTAGTTCTGACCGAACCTGTAATTCAAGAAAGCCCATAAAAATCGTGTATAACACTATTTAAAAGCCCTAGAAGCCCTGTATAACACTCTTAGGTCACCCATGAGTGTATCCAAGTACTTTTGAGCTGTCATTAAGGCAAAGTTAGTGTCAAAGTTACGCCAACATGTATGGCTATAGGAAAACGGATGGGACACGGTGATAACTAACAGAAACCACTGCATGTGCATGTTGTATGCTTAATGCATTGTTAAAAAAGGTACAAAAAGTAACCATTTTTGGCGGCAGATGCCTGCCAGGGTTCATACATATAAGGTGGTAAAAGAAGAAGCAATGGCTTTTGGCAAGCCCTCCAAAAATTTACCCTTTATGGTGGCAGATGCCTGCCGGGGTTCATCCATACATGGATGTAAAAGCAACAAGCAATGGCTTTTCACAAGCCCTCCAAAAATGTACCCTTTTTATTGGCAGATGCCTACCGAGGTTCATCCATACATGGATGTAAAAGCAAGAAGCAATGGCTTTTGACAAGCCATCCAAAAATTTACCCTTTTTATTGGCAGATGCCTGCCGGGGTTCATCCATACATGGATGTAAAAGCAACAACAAGCAATGGCTTTTGACAAGCCCTCCAAAAATTTACCCTTTATGGTGGCAGATGCCTGCCGGGGTTCATACATATATGGTGGTAAAAGAAGAAGTCATTACTTAGCCATTGCTTTTTCAAAGCCCTCAAAAAATTAACCCTTTTTGGGAGTAGCAACAGGTTTTGCATCTGGAAAGTGAAGAAGCTACAAAAGAACAAAAATGATTCCTTTTTTAGGATCATCTGGCAGTATCAGACGGCAGCAGGGATGGTGGATTGGTGGTAGAAGTTGTAATAGCAGATCCAACAGCAGCAAATGAAAACAGACTGGACAGGACAGAATCCCGGTGGTTGGGTAGGCCAGCTTGTAGCAGAGAGCAGTGCAGGTGGATTGGTGGTGGTTGACTGGTAGTCAGTGGCTTAACTAACGCCGTAGCAGCAGTAGCGACTGCTATGGGGCCCGCGGCATGAGGGGGCCCGTGTCGCCCGCCGGCACGGGCCCCCACCATGGCCGCAGGCTCCGCTAGCAGCCGCTATGGCTACTACAGCGGGACGCCACTGAGCACTACGGCAGAGCAGGGAGGTATCTCCCCACTCTGCCATTAAACAAGACATGTATCCCCTATCCACAGGATAAGGGATACATGAGTGATCGCTGGCAGCGATAGGGAGAACGGGGGACTGAAAGTCCCCTGAAGTTCTCCATCACAAGCCTCGGACTTCCGGGGTCTGTATCGGCAGCTCCGTAGAAATGAATGGATCACAGACGCCGGAAGTCAGAGGTTAGTCATGGAGAACTTTAGGGGACTTTCAGTCCCCCGTTCTCCCTATCGCTGCCAGCGATCACACATGTATCCCCTATCCTGTGGATAGGGGATGCATGTTATTTGTAGGACACACTATAGGTCGCATTTTTTGGGGGGGGGCTGTATGGCGTTCCCTACAGGGGGGGCTGTATGGCGTTCCCTACAGGGGGGGCTGTATGGCGTTCCCTACAGGGGGGGCTGTATGGCGTTCCCTGCAGGGGGGCTGTACGGCGTTCCCTACAGGGGGGGGCTGTATGGCGTTCCCTACAGGGGGGGGCTGTATGGCGTTCCCTGCAGAGGGGGGGCGCTGTATGGCGTTCCCTGCAGGGGGGGCGCTGTATGGCGTTCCTGCAGGGGGGGTGCTGTATGGTGTTCCCTGCAGGGGGGGGCGCTGTATGGCGTTCCCTGCAGGGGGGTGCGCTGTATGGCGTTCCCTGCAGGGGGGGGGCGCTGTATGGCGTTCCCTGCAGGGGGGGGCACTGTATGGCGTTCCCTACAGGGGGGGGCTGTATGGTGTTCCGCACAGGGGGGGCTGTATGGCGTTCCCTACAGGGGGGCTGTATGGCGTTCCCTACTGGGGGGGCTGTATAGCGTTCCCTACAGGGGGGGCTGTATAGCGTTCCCTACAGGGGGGGCTGTATGGCGTTCTCTACAGTGGGGGCTGTATGGCGTTAGCGCCATACAGCCCCCTCTGTAGATAACGCCATACAGTCCCCTGTAGATAACACCATACAGCCCCCTCTGTAGATAACGCCATACAGTCCCCCTGTAGATAACACCATACAGTCCCCCTGCAGATAACGCCATACAGTCCCCCCTGTAGATAACGCCACACAGCCCCCCCTGTAGATAACGCCACACAGTCCCCCTCTGTAGATAATGCCACACAGCCCCCCTCTGTAGATAACGCCATACAGTCCCCCTCTGTAGATAACGCCATACAGTCCCCCTCTGTAGATAACGCCATACAGTCTACAGGGGGGCTGTATGGCGTTATCTACAGGGGGGCTGTATGGCGTTATCTACAGGGGGTGCTGTATGGCGTTATCTACAGGGGGGACTGTATGGCGTTATCTACAGGGGCGGCTGTAAAAAAGGCACTATCTACAAGGGGGTGGGGTTGTGTGACACCCAGGGGAGGGGGGCCCCAGTCAAAAGTTTGCTATGGGGCCCAGTCTTTCCTAGTTACGCCCCTGCTGGTAGTAGTGGTGGTGGTGGACTACTGACAGCACGGGTGGTGGTGGTAGTAGTAGCTGCATCAACAGCACAGCAGCATTAAAAAAGAGTGGACAGGACAAAGCCCTGTGGTTCTTTTTCTGAGACTTGTCAGAGGTACTGCGGATGGTGCTGTGTATGAGGACCGGCGTCGGTTACTAGGCACACACAGACAACATGGAAGATCAAGCCAAGGCTTCCTTTGGAACAAAACATGTGGAAAATAAACTTTGGTATAATTTTACAATCCCCAAGATAAAAAGAGGACATTAAAAAAAGACTGTGGTGGGGCAGGCCTGCTTGTAGCAGATGGCAGTGGAGGTGTATTGGTGGTAGTAGAGGTAGCCAATGGACAGCAAGGGTGGCGGTAGTAGTAGTAGCAGCACATTAAAACAGACTGGACAGTCACAGGACAAAGCCCTGTGGTGGGGCAGGCCTCAGGCCTGCTTGTAGCAGACGGCAGTGGAGGTGTATTGGTGGTAGTAGAGGTAGCCAACGGACAGCACGGGTGGTGGTAGTAGTAGTAGCAGCACATTAAAACAGACTGGACAGTCACAGACAAAGCCCTGTGGTAGGGCAGGCCTGCTTGTAGCAGACGGCACTGGGGATGGATTGGTGGTAAAAGTAGTAGCAGCACCAACAGCGGCACATTAAAAAAAGAGTGGACAGGACAGAATCCTGTAGTAGCAGGCGGCAGCGGCAGCAGCAGCAGCAGCAGCAGCAATGTCAGATCTAATCAGTGGCATCAGGCACAGGGGTTTTAAAATCCTCACCGATCCACACTTGATTCATTTTCAGAAACTTGAGATTTTCCAAGCTCTTGCCAATGATCCAATCTGCTGACCCAGAAGTCCATGGGGTCTGGGATCAGGATTTCTGACGGAGAAAGGGCACAGTCCAGGTACGAGTGAACCTGGTTGTTTAGGTGCTGGTGATGGTGAACATCCCTTTGATGACTGCGATGTGTATCAGGTCGGGATATTGGATGTAAAAATAATGTCATCATATTTTCCAAACTGAATTGGCTGCTGCTGCTGCCGCCTATTGCAGAGGTAGCTCTGCCAGAGGCGGTGGAATGATGAGACAGTGGGGAGCGGAGAGTGCCCCCCGGTCAGACATGCTTGCGGCAGGTGTTTGCCGTTTGAAAGCCGTGACAAGCTAGCTGCATAGCTTCTCTCGATAATAAGCCAATTTTGCCTCCCTCTCGGAAGGCGCAGAAAACTCCCCCATTCTGGATTTATACCGAGGGTCTAAAAGTGTGGCTATCCAGTACTCATCTCTTTGCTTCATGCTAACAATACGACAGTCAGCGCGCAAGTAACGAAGCATACAGCTCGCCCATCCTGGCCAGCGTTTCAGAGGGCCCGGTTGGTTCCATCTCTGCCCCATACTGCCATGGTTGTCCATCATCAAGGTCGTCGTCACACTCGTCATCATCATCACTGTCATGTTGTGCGGCTGCCTCGTCCCCTATCCCTTCCTGTGATTCCATCTCCAAATCCAGCTCCTCTTCAGGTCCTGTTTCCTCATCCTCATCCTCCTCCTCCTCCTCCTCAACATCCATAGCCAGATGTGATCCTTCCTCCATCCCTTGCTGAATCATCGCTATGAGCGTTTGCTCCAGAATGAATATCAGCGGCATAACATCATTCATTAGCTGGCGTTACGGCTCACAAATCGTGTGGCCTCTTCAAAGGGCCTCGAAACGCGACGTGTCTCTAACCAGCTGCCAGTGCCTGAGCTTGAAATTACACTGGCTCCAAACGCTGCCCGTCTGCTGCATCAGGAAATCATTCACGGCTTTCCGCTGTTCGTACAGACGGCCAACATGTGCAGGGTGGAATTCCAGCGTGTTGGAACGTCACAAATCAGGCTGTGTTCTGGGAGATTTGTAGTGTCCCACAGGAGCACTACTATGAAAACTATGTTTGTCTTCATGTGTTGTGTTATGCTGCCATCTACAGGTTCAGAAATGTTATGACATTGTGTTTCAGCCTATGCGGAGTGTTTTTCTATAATGTAACAGAAGCTGGGAGGAGTTAATTAGGGAGTGGTTAGAGGGTGGTGAGCTAGGAGGGGATGCAGCAGGAGGCACAGGGAAGGTGCTCCTGAGTTCAGCCATTTGCGGATTACAGAGAAAGACAGGCCTAAAGAGATTTATTGGAATAACAGCTCAAGGAGCCAGAAGAGTCCAGAAAGAGAGACTGTGAGTAGAGAGATAATAGCACTCCTGCATTTAGTATTGGGCTACACTGATTGAGCTGAATTTGGATGACATATTTGTATTGTACAATCTCCATCTTGAAAAGTAAAAGTGTGCTGCAAGCTCTCCTGATTAACTGCCACCACCGTCTCCTGTCTTCTATTTGCACTGTACACCAAGGGCACCCCAAATAACACCAGACAGGAGTCAGCCACCAAGGGAGTGCCCCGGGGGAAACAACAGTCATCATCATCCTCTTGTGCAACCCCCTCATCACTGTGTGTGTGTGTCCCTGGGAGGTGGGAAGGCCTGCAAGGCAAAATACCACCGTGACACAAGACAGAGAGCCCAGTATCCACCATTTTGGGTTCCTGCATTCCCCGCCACCCACGGGCCACCACATATCATTTTGGCGTCACGAACAGGATATCTATGGCCTCTGTGCCTTATGAACTAAGTCAGCGCTGATGCGCCACAGCCGGAGCCAGATTATCGCAGCCGGAGCAGAGTTACAGACATTTCGATACAGCCGGAATAAAAGTTTCCCGCCAAGTCGCCGCCATATTGGAAGTGGCAAGGAGCTGGGCAAGAGAACCCGCGAAAACAGCGGAGCAGCTAAGAGAAAGCTGGTGAGTGCCTGAATAGGCCAGTAAATGAGATTTAAAGTAAAAAGTGGCAGTTAACAGTGTAGAGACACCGGAAAAGATATCTGGAAAAGAGGCTTAGTGCATAGCCTGAAATTGAACACCCGTTGCTAGGGGTTACTGTAGGACTTATTGCAGAAAATGTCTGACGACGGAGATAACGGCTCTCCAAGCCCCAGTGGGTCACCTCCAACAGCGCAAGTGATGCCACTCACTATGCCCTATTACTTTGGAGCACCATGGCTTCCTCGCTACAAAGGCGAAGTTCATTCCCTGAGGGAATTCAAAGAGAAGATGCTGTCCATGTTCCGTTTGTATCCTGTCTCAACAGACCAGAGGGTTGAGATATTGATAGGACAACTAGAGGGCGCAGCATTAAGAGAAGTGAAATCCTGGCCCAGAACAGAGAAAAAAACAGTGGAACAGATACTGGACCGATTGCGTGCCACATTTGAAGTAAGGACTGTGGCAGAGCTCAAGATGAGATTCTTTGGAAAGAAGCAGCAGCCCGGTGAGTCATTGAGAGACTTTGCTTTATCCCTGCAGGAGGCCCAGTGGGCAATTATGCAAGTAGAACCCTTAGAGGCTGCAGAGGCTGACAAGGCCTTAAGGGAGCAGTTTGTTGAAGGAGCTGCATCTGAAGCTCTTAAAAGTCAGCTCAGAATGTTGGCCTCCCAGAACCCAAGCTGTATCTTCTTGGACTTTAAAGAGCTCGCAATTAGAATCCTGGGGACTGAAGCGGCAGCGGTTCAAGCCAAAGTTTTCCCCTATTCCATAGAGACTCCTACGGAGTCGCAAGTAGATCATCCTACAGCAGCGGGAAGTCAAGTTGCACTAGCTCAGTGTGCTCACATGCAAGCTCAAGATCCAGTTGGTGAACTGAGGGACCAAATTGCTGTCCTCACCAAGAGCCTCAGTAAAATGTGCCAGAAAATGGAAGATATGGAGCAACGCCAGAAAGAAAGCCGCCGCTACTCCAGTAACAGGTTCAGTAACCGATCAGAAGGGGAAAGTTACCGGAATTGGGGTAGACGCTCTTCTGACAGATTTGATACCACCGGAAGACCCATTTGTCGTAGGTGTCAAAGAGCTGGCCATATTGAAAGAGAATGTCGTCAGTTAAACGACAATCCCCCGAGGCAGAGGACCGCCCCTCGGGAGGAAGACCAATAGGTCCCACAACACCAGAATGGATTCCCCGGTACATTGGGCAGTGTCCAGTGATTACGATCCACCTAAATGGGATCCCACTGTCGGCCTTACTGGACACTGGCTCTCAAGTCACCACTCTGCAGAGAAGTTGGTTTGAGAAGTACTGGGACCTCGACCAGCTGATACAACCCCCAGACACGTGGCTTAACATTGTAGCCAGTAATGGACAATCGATACCCCATCGGGCTACTGGGAACCCACGATCCAGATGGGAGAAACTGAACTGCCCCAGCAAGGCGTAATTGTAGTGAACGTCTGGGATGATGACTTTCCACCAGTGGTGCTGGGCATGAATGTTCTTAGGAATTGCTATGAAGAGATGCTAGATGCCCTACACCGAGCACTTTCTACAGTCCCTGTCTCCAATCAAAATGCAATTCAGCATGCTATCCGTCTCTTGAATGCCCAACAGAGGTTCACGAATGAAAAGGGTGAGATCTGCCGTGCCCGCATCATGGACTCACAACCAGTGACTCTGGAACCAGAGACGGAAACCATTCTGTGGTGTCGAGCTCGTCCAGGTTTGCAAGGTCAAGATTACCAGGCCCTTGTGGAACCTCTTCTTCTGGAAGATCATCCGACCGTGCTAGCAGCCAGAAGTCTAGTGACTGTTTCTAATGGGAGGGTACCTATTCGCCTCCTGAACATTGGTGATACGGCTGTGGTACTGAGTAAATACCGTCCAGTTGCTAAGCTCTCACAGGTCTTCTTCCAAGATGTCTGGAGCCCTGAGACTACAGTGTTCCAGCAAGCTACCCAGAATCAAGTTACCCCTGAGATGACAACAAAACCCTGGTGGACCGAGATCCATGTTGGCGATGCTAATACTACCGAAGAGGAGATCGAAGGAGCCCTGATGGTGGCCAAAGACAATCAACAAGCCTTCAGTAAACATCCTATGGATTTTGGGAAGGCTACTATCATTGAGCACACCATCCCTACAGGCGTCCATCCACCCATCAAAGAAAGGTACCGTCCCCTTCCACCAGCCATGTACCAGCCAGTGAAGAAAATGATTCGGGAGATGAAGGACGCAGATGTGATTCGGGAGAGCTACAGTCCATGGGCTGCACCCCTAGTCCTGGTGAAAAAGAAGGATGGCAACATTAGATTCTGCGTGGACTACCGCAAAATCAATAATATCACTCACAAGGATGCGTATCCCCTGCCACGCATTGAAGAATCCCTGACTGCTTTGGGGTCTGCTGCCTACTTCTCAACTCTGGATTTGACCAGCGGGTATTGGCAGGTACCTATGGCTCCCGAAGATAGGGAAAAGACTGCTTTCACTACTCCCATGGGGTTGTTCGAGTTTAATTGTATGCCCTTTGGGCTATGCAATGCCCCGGGAACCTTCCAGAGGCTGATGGAACGCTGCCTGGGTCACCAAAACTTCGAGACCGTCCTCTTGTACCTGAACGACGTAATCATCTACTCAAAAACTTATGAGGAACACCTACAGCACCTGGCAGAAGTCCTCAAAACCCTCATCAAATATGGCCTGAAAGTGAAACCCTCCAAGTGTCATCTCCTGAAGCCGGAAGTCCATTACTTAGGCCATGTCGTGAGTGCAGAAGGAGTGGTTCCTGATCCAGGCAAAGTAGCAGCAGTAAAGAGCTGGCCAGCCCCTACCACAGTCAAGGAGGTGAGAAGTTTCTTGGGATTTGCAGGGTATTATAGACGGTTCATCCCACACTTTGCCCAGATTGCAGAACCCCTCCAGGGATTGTTAAGAGGTCACTCCAAGGAAGCTATGAAGAGAAGGATCCCGATTGAGTGGGCTGAAGCCCATGAAGCCGCTTTCCAGAAGCTGAAGCAGCTGTTAACCGAACCACCTATCCTGGGATATCCTGACTACAACCAACCCTTTAGGCTGTATACTGATGCCAGCCAGAAGGGATTGGGGGCCGTCCTGTCGCAGGTACAGGACCAGAAAGAGAGAGTCATCGCTTATGCCAGCAGAGGTCTTCGAGGCGCTGAACGGAACGACCAGAATTATAGTTCCTTTAAGCTGGAATTCCTGGCCCTTGTGTGGGCAGTGACCGAAAAATTTAAAGATTACCTGGCTGCAACACCCTTCATCGTCTTCACGGATAATAATCCGCTGGCCCACTTGGATACAGCGCGACTGGGAGCTCTTGAACAGCGATGGGCATCCAGACTGGCGAATTATCAGTTTGTGATCAAGTACCGGACTGGTGCGTCCAACGTGAATGCCGATGCCTTATCCCGTTTGCCTGTGGGTGAAGAACTGGTCCGATGTAATGATGAATGGGAAGAGGTAGAGATGCTTACATTCTATGCTCAGTTTGCAACCCAGAATTCGGTGATCGCTCAGAGGAAGCGAAACGAACGTCCGCAACCAAATGTTCCTGACTGCTCCCAAGATTCCAGACAGTGGGCTAGATTCCAACGGGAGAGTAGAAACCTACAGGAATTGCAGACTTCCCTTCTTCAGAAGAGGACTC
This sequence comes from Rhinoderma darwinii, assembly GCF_050947455.1. Taxonomy (NCBI): domain Eukaryota; kingdom Metazoa; phylum Chordata; class Amphibia; order Anura; family Rhinodermatidae; genus Rhinoderma; species Rhinoderma darwinii. The sequence goes on along the minus strand of NC_134690.1, from coordinate 317,100,033 downwards.
CGGACCGAATACGTAGAGGTCAAGCTGATCAGGAATTAATTTGTCTATGGAGACTGAGGAATCGACTTTTCGTGTCCAGAGGTCTACTACAGAGGACTGCCCTGGATCCAGTAACGGGTGAGCGTCTACATCAAATTGTGGTACCCCGGCGAGATTCCAAATCCATCTTGGAAGCCTACCATGACAGATCGGGACACTTTGGGGTTCATAAAACAGAAGATACCATACGCCGACGATTTTACTGGATTGGCATGAGAGACGACATAGAGAAGTGGTGCCGAGAATGTCCCACCTGTGCTCAGAGCCGAGGAGAGCGTCATGACCAGAGAGCCCCACTTCACCCCATCATCAGTCATAGACCGCTGGAACTGGTAGCCATTGACCATGTCAAGTTTGAACCAAGCCGCACTGGGTATACTTATGCTATAACTATAATTGACCACTATACGAAGTTCGTGGTAGCTATGCCAGTGAAAGACCTGACTGCCAAGACCACCGCTGCCATCTTTTGGAAGAATTTCGTACTCCCCTATGGCTGTCCGGACAAGATCCTGACTGATCGTGGTTCCGCATTCGAGTCTCAACTGTTCCACGAGTTGTGTTCCCTCTATGGCTGTCAGAAGCTGAGAACTACCGCTTATCATCCACAAGGTAATGGCTTATGTGAAAAGATGAACCAGACTCTTATTGGGATGTTAAGAACTGTTCCGTCCCAGAAGAGGGCTGATTGGCCGACTCTCCTGCCAGAATTGGTGTACCTGTATAACAACACTGTGCACTGCTCCACAGGGTACACTCCTTACTATCTCCTGTTTGGCCGTCAGGGCAAATTGCCTTCGGACTTGGCCATGGATGTCGAAGTTCCAGATACTATCAACCCCCTGCCAAACACAGAGTGGGTGAGTGATCACCAGCGTCGCCTGGCTGAAGCCAACGAGATTGTGGAAAGACGGATGGAAGATGCTCGTCAAAGGCAACAAGCAGGTTTTGATCAAAAGGCCGAAGCAGAACCCTTCCAAATTGGAGACCGTGTGTGGCTGAAAAACAACCATCGTTCAAGTAAGTTGGACAGCAAGTGGCAGAAAGAACCATACACAATTAAGTCCATCCCGCACCCTGGGACTGATGTCTATGAGATTGTGCGCGAAGGCCGAGATTCCCAAGTCGTCCACCGTAATCGTCTCAAGCTCTGCCTAAAGGAAGAGGTACCAGCAGAACCACAGACAACTGAGAAATCTCCTGCAGCTGAACCGCTACCGCCAACAACTAGTATGTCCCCTCTTGATTGGCTGTTCCAACCTTGGCTGTCTGTTTTTGTTCCAAGAACTGTTCTTGATCCCGGCGAAGACCAAGTGACCTCGGCATCCGAGTTCCGGCCTGGTCCAGAGGAATCCAGGGACCCTGAAATTGTTATAGAGGAGCCCCTGAGGAGATCTGATAGAGCTACCCGAGGTAAGATGCCAGCTCGATATCAAGATTGAACTGTTGAATCTGAGACTTCATTTTTGGATTATCCTTCACCAGAGACATTGTATTGTTTACATCCCAATTCGGTAACAAGCCCTTCATTTTCCCCAGTTCATATGACAAGGACTCTTGGACATTTTCCCTGTTCAGCATTATATCCTCATATTCCTCAGAGACTGTATGGACTCTTAGTTTATTATTGCAATTGTGATTAACCTTTGTTTTAGGTTAACCTGCCGCCTGGAGAGTCGGACGCCGAGGACGGCTTTATTTAAAGAGGGGGTGTATGTAGTGTCCCACAGGAGCACTACTATGAAAACTATGTTTGTCTTCATGTGTTGTGTTATGCTGCCATCTACAGGTTCAGAAATGTTATGACATTGTGTTTCAGCCTATGCGGAGTGTTTTTCTATAATGTAACAGAAGCTGGGAGGAGTTAATTAGGGAGTGGTTAGAGGGTGGTGAGCTAGGAGGGGATGCAGCAGGAGGCACAGGGAAGGTGCTCCTGAGTTCAGCCATTTGCGGATTACAGAGAAAGACAGGCCTAAAGAGATTTATTGGAATAACAGCTCAAGGAGCCAGAAGAGTCCAGAAAGAGAGACTGTGAGTAGAGAGATAATAGCATTCCTGCATTTAGTATTGGGCTACACTGATTGAGCTGAATTTGGATGACATATTTGTATTGTACAATCTCCATCTTGAAAAGTAAAAGTGTGCTGCAAGCTCTCCTGATTAACTGCCACCACCGTCTCCTGTCTTCTATTTGCACTCTACACCAAGGGCACCCCAAATAACACCAGACAGGAGTCAGCCACCAAGGGAGTGCCCCGGGGGAAACAACAGTCATCATCATCCTCTTGTGCAACCCCCTCATCACTGTGTGTGTGTGTGTGTCCCTGGGAGGTGGGAAGGCCTGCAAGGCAAAATACCACCGTGACACAAGACAGAGAGCCCAGTATCCACCATTTTGGGTTCCTGCATTCCCCGCCACCCACGGGCCACCACAGATTGTTTTGACGCTGCAAGTCCAGGAGGGCGTGCTTAAATGCATACGAACGTCTAAAGCGAACGCAAACCCTCCTGGACATGGCCAGCACACCCTTCAAACCAACATATGACTTTAAGAAGCGTGTTATGACCAGATTGATCACATGTGCCATGCAATAAGCGTGTGTCAGGTGACCTAGACGCAGAGCAGCCACAACGTTCTTCCCGTTATCAGAGACAACATTGCCCAGTGTGAGTTTCAGAGGAGACAGCCAGCGTGCAATTTCCTCCTTGATGCACAGCAGCAGCTCCTGTCCTGTGTGGCTTTTCTCGCCCAGGCTCAGCAGGTGTAAGACAGCGTTGTGGCGCTTCACCTTGCACCTATGAAAAGAATGAAAAGAAGAGGGAGGAGGAGTGGAAGATACGCTGTGTCCTGTCGGGGACGGGAAGACCTCCATTGAGGAGGGCAAGGAGGAGGAGTAGGAGGAGGCGGATGGTAGGCGCCTGGTGTCCGGAGTTGAACCAGAAAGATACAAGCGTGGAGGTGGTAATGCCTGGCATTGCTGCGGTGGTGCATCGGACTGCAAAATATTGACCCTGTGGGCCGTGAAAGACATGTACTGTCCCTGCCCATAGTTGCTGCTCCATGTGTCGACGGTGGCATGTACCCTGCAGCACACGGATAATTGCAAGGACTGGCCCACCTTTTCCTCCACGTGCTTGTGCAAGGCAAGGACAGCTGTCTTGGAGAAGTAATGGCGGCTAGGTATTCGCCACCTAGGCTGAGCGCACGCCATCAATTGCTTGAAGCCGGCGGAGTCGACCAGGTGGTACGGCAGCGACTGCACCACCAACAACTTATCCAGGTGTGAATTAAGCCGCATGACAAGTGGATGACTGGGTATATATTGTTGCTTATTGGACAACGATTCCATAATGTATAACTGACGGGACGTAGGAGGAGCACTAGATGACAGTGATGATGATGACAACGAGATGGTGAATAAGGCCTGGCTACTACTTAGATGACAGGGACTCGGAGCAGCAGCAGCAGCAGCGGCAGAGGGGTCTTCATTAGATGTACATGATGGTGGGGCATGTTGATTGTCCCACATGGCCTTGTGATGACGCTCCATGTGTTTACGTAGAGCGGTAGTTCCTACATTGCTGCCCTGCCCACGCCTTACTTTCTGTTTGGAGATACGGCACTGTGCCATGTTTTCGTCCTCCGGGAAGGTACAGAAAAATTGCCACATGGCAGAGTACCATAAAGAGGTAGTACCACGTCCACCACCACCACCACCACCACACCCACCCGAGCTTGCCCCTTGTCTGGCAGGCTTTTTTCGGGAGCCTACACCAGTAGCAGCAGTGTCGCCATCACCTGCTCCTGAGCTGACCCTACCGCTGCAACGTTTTGCAGATTTACTTCTGCCCCTACCATGGCTTGGCTGTTTATCACTGCCAGTGCCGCCACTACTTCCCTCCTCCTTTAGCGCCGTCATCACCTCGTCACCTGGTTCCCACGTCCTGTCTAAAACAACATCATCATAGCCCTCCTCATCATCCCCGCCACTTCTGTCAGTGTGTTGTGATGTGACATCATGGGCTCCATGTCCCCCCTCATTACTGCGTCTGCCACCACGGCTACCACCAACAACCCCACTACCACAGCTATGCGTCTCGGACACCGCTTCCACCTCCACCACCGCCGCAACAAACTCCGTTGGCTGACTCGGGGGAAAACAAATCATCATCACTATGTTGTTTAGTATCTTCCTTAGCACCCGAGGAGATGTCTCTTAGGACTCTCAGGAAAGATGGCTTCCCGCTAGGAAGGGGGAGTGAAGACATAGATGATGGAATGGAAACGCTTGAAATACTCATATTACTACTGTGCCAAGGAACTGTAGAGGATCTGGAATCCAACGAAACCTGGCTTGAAGCCAGATCATAAGAGTCTTCCTGTTGAGATGACCGCGAGCCAGCCAACCAGTCCACAATGGCCGTATTGTCTAAAATAACCCGCCCACCGGAGGAGATGGACAACTCTGGCTTGCTGATACTGCTACTACTACCAGCAGGCACATGGCTGCTGCTACTAGTAGAACTGGGCACATGTCTTGTGCCAAAAATGCTGGTACTTGCACCAACAGATCCAACATTTGGACTGGAAGAGGACATGGCATGGGTGTTTTTTCCTCTACCCCGTCCTTTCACAACCTTTTTTTTACCAGACATTTCACTGCTGGAGTGCAGCAAGTTGAATCAAACCCCCTTCCCCTACTAGAGGAAGGAGGCCCTTATAAAATATTATTGGGACTGGCTGAAAATGAGTGACTGTGAATAGGTGGCAGTCAGTGTATGCTGTGACTTGTATAATAGCACCAAAGGCACCGGCTTTACTTAATTAGCACGTTGAATTAAACCCTTAGACAGAAATGAGGCCCTTTTTAAATTGTTATTCTGACTGGCGGAAAATCAGTGACTCATAAGGTGCCAGTCAGACAGGGAATGCTGGGCGTTGTAGTACTACAAAGGCTGCCTGTATTGCAAGTTGGATGTTAACCCATGCACCGGGGATGAGGCCATTATAAAAGATTATTCACACTGCCTTGGCAAATGGCAATGAATGAAAATTTCTATCAGCCACTGTGCACTCAGGGAATGCTGGGCGTTGTAGTACTACAAAGGCTGCCTGTATTGCAAGTTGGATATTAACCCATACAACGGGGATGAGCCCCTTATAAAAGCTTATTCACACACTGGCTTGGCAAATGGCAATGAATGAGAATTTCTATCAACCACTGTGCACTCAGGGAATGCTGGCCGTTGTAGTACTAAAGCTGCCTGCCTGTATTGCAAGTTGGATGTTAACCCATGCAACGGGGATCAGCCCCTTATAAAAGCTTATTCACACACTGGCTTGGCAATTGGCAATGAATGAGAATTTCTATCAGCCACTGTGCACTCAGGGAATGCTGGCCGTTGTAGTACTACAGCAGCTGCCGGCCTGTATTGCAATTTGGATGTTGAGAGTATACTCCCGCTGTAGTGGATGAGCCCCTTCGATTGCTGGATTCCTGGCTATTAGATTCCTAAAGCTTTCCCTTACTGCACAGAGATGCTATCCCTACAGCTCCTGTCTCTAAAATGGCCGCTGAGCTCCGTGCATAGACTTTTATTGCAGGCTTGAGCCCGCCCCTATGCTGCCTCCCGATTGGCTGGGAGAGCCGTTTGCAAGGCATTATGGGGTAGCCTGATGTCAGGTGATATTGTGAAATCCTCCATTTTACATTTAACATGTGGCAGGCGCCAAAATGTAGCCAGGTTCGGTCAAAACGTGTTCAGCCGAACCCTGTGAAGTTCTTATTCACTGCGAATCGAACTTTTTATGATGCTCGGACCGAAACCGGGTTCGGTTGTCCCGGTTCGCTCATCTCTAAACACAGGTATACAATTCGTTGCAAACGTTTGGACTTACCAGTCCCTAAACATTTTGTGGAGGCCCAACATTCAGAAAAACAATTAAGGTTCCGAGTAATTGATAGCGTACCGCCCTTGCGACGAGGGGGGGGTGATAGGGCACGCTTATTAAAAAAGGAGTTGGAGTGTTTTCTTCGTCTTAACATCCTGAGACCCCCATGGTTTAAATATTGATTATAAATTAGGGGTGGTGATCTGAACTAGTTGACTTGCCCCCGGTAACTGTTGGATTTGCTTCTATGACTCTATCCGAATAGGGAGATGACATGTATATCAGCCAAATTATGAATACGATGTCTTTTAAATTTATGTGATCCATTAATTTCTTCTTTTTTATTCTGTCCACATAGATCGCTATTGTGAAGAAATGAACACTGACATATTGGACTTCAGGAACGCATCAAGGTCTATTAGTCTCAAATCTAGAGTTTAGTATGCCGATTTTACCGCTTTTTTCTCCCTACACACAGAGATCCAGTAAGTCTAACCATGGATAGTCTCAACCATCCTATAAGCATATACTGTGTTACTTCATGCGTTATTATTCTTAAAAATCTCTGAGTGATAACATTACACCAATGTGACATTGAAATAAAATATTCTTATAAAAATCGTCGGTGCCTATATGTGAACTCCTGTACGGTCTCCCTTATGTCGACGCACAGGCTGGATATGGTGTGCTATTTGCACATCTCAAAACCAGATTGCGGTTGGCCACAGAGGAGGCTTGGAACTCTTGGGAAAGAGATCAGCCAACTCTGTCTATAAAGACGTAGGAGATACTCTACTTTATCATATGTGAACTAAAAGGTTCTAATAAAAAGTTCAAATAGAACTTATTAGATATATCATGCTGCTATATAGGCTTTTAGTATACACACGGTATTTATTACTATAGAGTAAGGGGCATATTTGCCCTTCTCTGTGACAGTCGCTACCCCGATGAAGTGCCCCTCTGCGCATGCGTGAGTTAAATCTGCATGTACGGCCCAACAGGGTGACTCATCGGCTCTTTAGCATACTATGCCATGGAGTATGAACACTGGATGAGATCAGGTGTGTAGACATGTGCAGTTCAATTTAGTAAAACGCCCAGATTTGGCCTTGAGACTAAACATACTTTGAATGTTCCTGACCTCCGGGCAGTGAGTAATCAATTAAGGATATACATTGTATCATGTGTTTGTATGAAATATGATGAACCAATTATGTATGGAATAAGGAATTGATGGATCAGTGTTTGTATTGTATGTTTAAATTTTATCACGATGCACTTAGCACTTTTTGACTTACCTAGGGATAAATGTAATATGTCCCAATGTATTATAAAAATGTATATTAATATCATTATTTCACTTAATGAATGTCATTACACAATTATATGCTGCATGGTATTTAAACCACATGTTATACACTGTCAGTTCTGCTTGAGAAAGGTCCAGATTGGGACTGAAACGTAGCAATCTTACATATGGGTGAATAAACGTTTTTCACTTTTTTGACTACTATGCTGTGGAGTGCTGCCTATTTTTTGTATCCCTAAATTTGGACTATTGATCGTGGTCTGAAGGCTTGCACACACGAAACCCCTGATAGAGGTGATTTTTTCAAGATTTGTGGTGCGGTTCTTCTTTGTATTTCCTAGATAGATAGATAGATAGATAGATAGATAGATAGATAGATAGATAGATAGATAGATAGATATAGACTGTATCTGGGACTTTGTCTGTCCCTCAGAGCTTGCACCCACACGTTGCAGGTGCGGCTAGATCTTGTACATATCTATTCTATCTATATAGAAGAAAATCCCACAGCACTCCGTGTTAGTGAAAAAAATTGTGGTTTATTAAGCCAGCATTAGGACCTTTATCAAGCATGCTATATAAGGACGGAAATGTTGCAGCTTGTGCTGGCTTAATAAAGTTACATCCAATCTCAAATTTTGCCATAACCCTCCAGACAAAAACCCGCTCCACCCTGTCATATGCCTTAGTAGTGTCCAAAGACAGGATGGAGAGGGTTCCACCTGGCTTAACTGCATATTAGTGATTAATCTGTGAAAATTTTTACTACAATTTTTACCTTTAATAAAGCCATGATGATCCTCATGGATTATAGTATTTATAACCTTTTAAGTCTATTTGCCAATATTTTCACATATAACTTTACATCTGTGTTAAGGAGGAATATAGGCCTATAAGCCTCCCTATCACAAGGGTCCTTACCTTTTTTAGGGATAAGAACTATAATGGCTTCCAACATTGAGGTTCCCCTCCCCTTTTGCTATTTGTAATACTTCCCACAACAGAAATGGATGGCATCCCCAAATATTCTATAAATTTCAAAATGCAATCCATCCGCTCCAGGAGAAGAATTTCCCGAGAAGGTGAGCAGTGCTCCTCTATCAATATGGGGGCACCATGCATCTCCCTTCCCTCCTTGCTGAAGGTGGGGAATGTAATCTGGGCGAGATAACTATCCAAAGCAGTGAGGTCTTTTGAACCCCGCCTCCCAGCGGACGACCCATGCAACATATTCCTGAAACTCCCCCTTAATATTCTCATGTAAAAGGGGCTGGAGTAAAGGCGGAGTTCACTGGCTAGTGTTGCCCACTCTTACTACCTCCTTTATATTAGGGTCACTAGGGTTATGCCTAGTTCCCCTACCTTTTTCTTATACTAACGTCAATCTAATTGCTTTGCTACTAAGTAAGGGAATACAATTGTATAGTAAATAAAGGTAATATTTATTATTACAAACAGTAATCACTCATAGATATAAAATACACCAAACACAGTAAATAATCACCATATAGTATCAGTGTATACCAATACACTTAATAACTTAATATGTATTGAATACACTAAAACTACACGTGGTACAGTATAAAGAAAGTATTACAATCCTAATCTATACCACCACCCACTTACCTAAACATACATATATACGTTGCGTTACAATAAATACACACTCACTATTTCTGTCCCACTCCCTCCTGTACACTAAGGGTTAACAAGAGAGGTGGAAGATAAAGGGTTACCAGGGGATAATCAGGTAAATGGTTAACAAGCAGGCAGGTGGGAAAGGGTTAACCAGGGATGTGTAACTAAGGAAATGTGCAGGCAGGTGGGAAAGGGTTAACAAGGGATGCAGGAGAAGTGAGGGTTAACTAGGGTTGGATAAAGTGTTAACAATGGGCATTGCTCGTTGTATAGGGGAAGGTAAGGATTTAAATGAGGGAAATGCTTGTTATATAGGGGAAGGTGATACTTACCAGGAGAGGTGCGTTGGTGGAGCGGTGAGGAGCAGGAGTGGAGCCGGAGGTTCGCAGGGCAGGAGATAGGATTCAGAACAGGAGCCGGCATTCGTGGAGTGGTGAGGGCAGGTCCTAACTAGAGCGGTGAGCTAGCATTGGTGGAAGGAGGCAGGACCCAGTTGCGCTGCCGAGCGTACCGACGCAGGGCTGCTTAAACCCTGATGGTGCTCTCCCTCTCTCGCATGGGTGCTCTCTTTCGTGCACGCACTCTCATGGGCGTTCTTGCGGAAAGTTCATTTCAGCGGGGATGTCAACCGCCCAACTGCCTCTCCCCTCCGCAGAGTATGGAGGCAGGAGAGCACAGGTAGTTTCTCCTGTCTCCCTCTGTTAGACAAAGCAGGACACTGGCTAATTGTCCTGCTTTGCCTGAGGCAATCTCTCATGACCAGGGCTGTTGTCACAGCGCGGGGTGTGGACCCACTGGGCCATACCGCGTAGCGGGATAGCAGCTGGCCAAACAGGTACAATGCAATGTCTATAGTCCAGAAAGGATACCTGAGGCAATGTAGACAGTAGCGGTGGTTTCAGGCCAAGACAGGTGCCAGAACGAGCTTGCTCTCTGAGGAGAGAGGAGTGTTTTGGGTGTGGTGCACTGTGCTTGGAGCATATACCGTCCCGGGGACTCTGCTTTATCATCTGCCCAGGTTTACTACACCTGCCTGGGCTAGCAGAGTTCCCCGAGGGGGGGCTCCATCTGGAGATGGAGTCCCGGTCCTCCACCCTCCGGAGAAGGCCGGCGGGGGGTGGAGGGATATCCCAGCCGGCTGGGAAAGTGGAGCCAACCCTGGGGGAGAGAAGGACATCTCGAGGCAGTAACAGCGTGGTCTCGTCCTCTCCCAGGGTTGGGGCATCGCAGCATGCTGCGAGGAGAGGAGGAGAAGGACACCCAGGAATGGATAAACAAGGCTGCAGGGACACGTCCGAGTGGGGATCACTGAGGCCAGGAGAAGACGCCGCCACTTTTGGCTCCCGCCTGGTGGCCCACATGGAGGAGTACAAAGATCTGGGGAGGTCCCTGCAGCGAATCCGCGGTGACCTGACCGTGGCCCGGCAGAGGGCAGCCAAGTCATCAGGCAGCAGGCGGGCGAAGTTCGCTGCACAGGTCCGTACCCTGCTAAGGGAAGTGAAAGAGGTGGAGGAGCGGAGGGGAACGATAATGGCCGGAGGGGGAGTCTTCGCCGAAAAACTGAGGAATGAAGACAGATTCCAGGCAATGGCTGACGCAAGCCAGAGAGGGGGGAAGCAGCAGGAGGAGGCAGCTGAGACCAGCATGGAGACCAGCATGGAGAGCACCGTGGGAGAAACCCTTGACGTGCCGGTCCTGACAGTGAGTCAGACTCAGAGGCACCGCGCGAGTCAGGGGAGCTCACGGTGAGGGAGGAGATCTCTCCCAACATGGCACGCCTGCCAGAGTCCAGTTCCGGGTCGGAGGGGGAGCATCCCCCCGGGATTCGAACACAGATCTGGGATCAGGAGTCCCCCGTGTCTTTGGAGAACTTCAGCTTTGGCTCGGATCTGCCCCCAGAGGAAGAAGCGCGAGGTGCGGCAGCAGAGAAGCGAAGGAGGAAGAAGCTGAGACAGAAGCAGAGGGAGGGGAGACGGCTAAAACAAGAGGTGAGGCTCGTATATGTTCATGGGTCTCCTCTGCACTCCGGGTCAGAAGAGATTCTGGTCCAGAGTGCAGGTCCCGCAAATCCCCCAGCCCCGGCTTCTGCAGTGGAGTCGGGGCGGAAGAGCGGGAAGATTGAAGTGAGGACGGGCAAGATGGCGCCGGACGCCGCTCACTGTGAAGTGGGCAGCGCTGGCAGCCGGAGCGCGGCAGGGGGCGTGGTCCCAGACCCGGCGGACGGCGAGCCCTTGAGACCAGTGAGCGGTGTGAGCCGTTCATCGGAGGAGGGGGCGGACCGGAAGTCGGCTGCAGCGTGGTCCCGTGGGTCGGGTGCCTGTAACGTGGCCGGTCTTGTCACACCGAGACTGGCCAGCGTGATAGGTCTGCAGGCACCCAATGCCTTGGATAAGGGCGGAGTCAGAGCCTCTGCAAGGGGCGGAGCCAGCCACTCCGGAGTGGAGGAGGGGAGTGGCCTGGCAAGAATAAGCGCAGAACGACCGCTGCAAAGCAGCCCTGCAAAAGGGAAAATCGCTGATAAAGTTAATGAAGAAAGTAAAAGTAAAAATAAAGATATGGGAAAAAATATTTTTGCAGATAAAGGAGTGTCTTTTCCTGCCCTGGCAAGCGATATGGACACCGATGACGCGGAGGGTTGCGTGGGGGTGCCGCTTATGTCAGCTGGCGGCCCCTCCATAGCTGCACCTGATGATGCAGAGGTAGGGGTTGGGGTCAGGGCAGGAAAGGTAACGGAAAAGCAAAAAAATAAAGAACCTGGCTTGGCCAAGAGAATGGTAGGATCACGGGTGAATGTATCAGCTGGTGATGTGGGGGGGCCTGGTGCTCCTCTTCCCAGTGCCCCAAGCAGGACTTATGTTGGCGTAGTGGGGGGAGGACCACCAGCCTACCAATCCTCGTCCTCTGGCCCTGGGGAAGGTCCCTTGCAACAGCGCCTCCTGCAGGCCTTAAGGGAGGGGAAGCAGTCCCTAACTGTAGGGGGTGTGCAGAGGGACCTATCTTTCTGGATAGACAGGTACGGGTTGGAGGCCTTCCGAGTGAAAAGAGGGGATCAGTGGTCACTCCCGACAACCAGGCAGGCTGTGGTCAGGAGGAATGTGGTCCGTCTCCGGTGGCGCGGCAATGAGATCTGACCCCCCAGAAAGATGGTGGTGGAGCTACTGCTGGGGATGGGCTTCAGGGCACGTGACATCTTTGCCCTGATACACCCTCATGACTCAGCTGAGTTTGACATCAGCTTTGTTCAACCAGGAGGCCTGGAGGTCTTCTGGGGGAATTATGAGCTGGTGAAGGACGAGTACGGCTGGCGGGATTTTGCTGCACAAGCAATATCCCGCCAGAATGGTCTCAAGAAGGTGACCGTTCTCACCCGTAACGAGTCACTTTCTTGTGTTGACATCATGACCTGGTTAAGTCGGTTTGGAGAGGTAGCGGAGATGCCCATCCTGGTCTTCTATCAGGGACAGCCGAGGCTGTGTCAACGGTGTGGCGACCCCTCACACTTGAGCGCGGCCTGCACGGTGCAGAAATGCGCTCATTGTGGGGGGGGTAGGTCATCTAGCTACATCGTGTGGCCAGATTAGGTGCCACCTGTGTGGTGACTTAGGTCACCCATTCAGTAGGTGTCCTCGCTCCGTGGTCAATGCGGTCGCCAAGCCTGCAGGAGAAGAGAGTGGGGTGGCTCCTGTGGGTGAGGAGGCATGCAGAGATGGCGGGGCAAAAGGGCAAGTGAAGACATCAAGGAAAGGTCTCCAGCCTTCCTACCATCGAAGGCTGGAGAAGAGGCAAAAGGAGAGGGAGCTGAAGGAAGCCCAGGTAACTGGGGGGGACCACTGGCCCGAACCCGGAGCCTGCCCTTGAGACGGATGCCCTTGTGGACACTGAACTGGATGAGGAGGTCAGGAGGATCCAGAGGGAGCAAGTGGCTGAGGACTCTCAATCCTCCCAATGTGAAAGTGTTGGTGAGGAAGAGAGGGTACAGCCTAAAAAAACATCTGGGACACAGGATAAGATCTTGAGGGGGCCAAAGTCACCTGGCCAAGCCCCGGCCACGGAAGGTAAAATCTTCACCCCTCTGGTGCTCTCCCCCAACTGCTACCAAGCCCTCATGGATCTTCCAGCTCCTCAGTAAAGTGAGGAGGAGGGTGAGGTAGGGGTCTCAGGGGGTGCTGGGCCCCTTCCCCCCGAGAGGTACAAAGGCCTCTGGGGCAGGGGTCAACCTGGGACAAGGGGACGAGGATGGGAGTGTGAGTGAGGGGGGAGGTCCGCCAGGAGGAGATGGACACCACTACCTCCAAAAAAAGAACTAAAGAGAAAGGGTCTGGAGGGTCCTCTTCAGATCATGACAGGGGAGAGAAGAAGAAAGCCGTCTAATTTTATCATCCAGGATGGCGGTACCTGCACCGTTGACGCTGGCTTCCATTAATGTCGCCAGCATTAAGTCAGATATGGCTAAATTTGCAGCCTTTGATTTTCTCAGCCGAGTTGAAGCTGACATTTTGTTTTTGCAAGAGACCAGACTGTCACTTTTGGAAGATGTCGTAAAAGCCAGGAGGGATTGGCGAAGTGGACCCTCCTACTGAACTCTTGCGGCTGAGCCATATAGCGGTGTGGCGGTTCTTTTCACCGCATCAGTAAAATGCCGACAGATGATAGAATTAGAAATGGGGAGGTGCCTGATTTTAGATGTTCTCATGAAGGGACAAGAATTAAGGCTAATTAACATCTATGGTCCCCAAACAAAGTGGGACCGAAAAAGTCTCTTTATGAGAATTAAGCCTTTCCTTTTTTCTAGTCGACAGGTCATCTTTGGAGGGGATTTTAACACTGTCGTTAGACCCTGTGATAAAGGAGGTTCCAAAGATAAACTGGGCTATGATAGCGTGGCCTTAAATAGCATAGCTAACGAGGCTAGCCTGGTGGATATCCACATTAGGCATACCCCGGGTTCACCTATCAAAGAGGTAGCTGTAGGTCTCGGATAGACAGGTTTTTTTTGAAGGAGGAAGCCATCTCTTCACCAGTGTCCGTTGTTGAGGTGGAATTCTCCGACCACTATATGATTTTGTTTTCTCTGGACATTACAGAATCCCTCCGGATGGGACGAGGTATATGGAGGCTGAATTCCACTCTCCTGGAAGAAGCAGAGATAAGACAGGCCTTTGAGGATTTTCTTCAGGACCAGGTACCTTTGTTGAATCTAGGTGGCACTAAGTCAGAGTGGTGGGACTTGTTCAAATATCGGGTAGCAGGATTTTTCCGCCGGCTTTCAGGCCTCAGGTCCATGAGCAGGTACCGCCTGTATCAGGAACTGAGGAGGAAACTCGAACATCTGGTCTCGGCCGGAGGTAGCCAGGGGGAGATCTCCGGGGTGAAAGTGTTGCTCAAGAGGTGTCAGTATGATAGGCACGCATCTTTGGTTCTTGAGAGGGATTTCGGGAGGTACCGCTCGCCCGACCCCTACAGGAACTGTAAGATGTCAGTGAGTCGTAAAATAGTGACTGGACTAATAGACAGTACAGGGTCCCTGAGGAGATCCAAGTCAGGGATTCTGGAGATCGCTAGATCCTTCTACTCTCACCTTTTGGGTAAGCAGGATCCAGACCGAGAGGAGATGTCGGCTTTCCTGGCTGAAACTGTTCCCGAGTCAGGAGAGGATTCCTCTCTTAATGTTTTGATAGATCCAATCAAAGAAGAGGAAGTAATGCTGGCGATTGACGGGCTAGGTCTGAAAAAATCGCCAGGGCCGGATGGCTTAACATCCGAATTCTATAAGACCTTTAAAGGAACCCTAGTTCCCCTCTTGACATCAGTGTTTAATGAGTGTCTATCCTCGGGCACTCTGCCGAGGTCAATGAGGAGGTCAGCTTTGATTGTTCTATCAAAGGGTAAGGATTCGACTCGTATTGAGAATTGGCGTCCCATAGCGCTCCTCAATATGGACAGAAAGGTTCTCGCCAAGGTGCTGTTTAATCGGTTGGTGAAATTTGCACGCCGGCTCCTTTCACCTGTCCAGCATTGTTCCGTTCCAGGCCGCAGCACATTTAGTGCTGTCCTCAGTGTCAGAGAGGCAGTGGAGCGGGGAAATTCTGGCCAGTGGAAGGGGTACGTCCTGTCCTTGGACCAGGCCAAAGCGTTTGACCGGGTGAATCATGAGTATCTATGGTCGGTCCTTCTTAGGTATGACCTGCCGGGTGGGTTTGTCAATTGGCTCCAGACCTTATACGCTGGGGCAGAGACTTTTGCACTGGTTAACGGTTGGGTTGGAACCCCCTTTGAGGTCGGGTCTGGTGTCCGCCAGGGCTGTCCTCTGAGTCCCTTGCTATATGTGTTCGCGATTGACCCTTTTCTTAGAAGTGTTGACCGTGGACCAGTGGCGGGGATCGGGATCGGCTTGGAAGGGACAGAAGCCACTCAGAGGGTGGTTGCATACGCGGATGACGTCTCCATCTTCGTCACCTCGCAAGGGGAGGTGGAGTGGGTGATGTCAGAAGTGGAATGTTACTCGCGGGCATCTGGGTCCAAGATTAACCGTGACAAGTGTGAGAGTCTGTGGCTGGGAGGAGGAGATCCTAGTTTTGGTCTCCTGGACACCCTTCCTGAGCCTCAGGGGTCTGCAAAGATCTTAGGAGTGGAATTTGACCCGGGTGATTATCCCAAGAAAAACTGGGATGGCAGGCTAAACTTAGTTGCCCAGAAGGTCGGCCAATGGAAGGGTTGGTCCTTAACCCTCAGAGAAAGGGTTCATTTGGCCAAAGCTTACCTGATGCCCATGTTGCTCTAACTTGGCAGTGTGTGCATCTTGCCAGAACCTCTCTGGGCTTGGGTCTATAGCCTGTTCTTCCAACTGTTGTGGGGGAGCAGGCTTAACCCAATTAAGAGAGAAGTCACGTATCTACCAAGGAGACTAGGAGGGTTAGGTATGGTTAACCCAGTGGTGTTCCTAGTGAACACTTTTATTAAGATTAATCTAGCAAACCTCGGACAAGAGAGGGCTCCTTGGTGGATTCTCTCCTGCGGGGAATGGTTTCAGCCCTTCTTCCAGGAATGGGAGAGAGGAGGCCAAGTGAAAGACCTGCGTACACCCCACGGGTATCTCCCGGCTTATGCCGCCCTGGTTTTGAAGATGGTGCGCCGGTGGGGTCTGGAGGTGTGGGAGATCGGGACCATGCCGAGAAAATTTCTCGACAGAAGGGTTCTGATGACCCACTTCCAGAAGCCCCTGGCACTCAAAGACTGCCCAAGTAGTGACCTCGGGGAGGGATTAAAACTTTTAAATTCAGTGAGGATTCCCCAGAAGTTTTGGGATCTGGCTTGGCGCTGCTTCCACAGGAGACTGTATGTAAGGGGCAATCTGAAGTACAGAAACACTGATGACAGAGGATGTCCTCGGGAGGAGTGTAGCAATACACTGGAGAGTATGGAGCATTTCCTGCTTCATTGCCCCTTTAATGCAGAGGTATATAAAAGGGTGGGTACCTCCATCGGCTGGCCCGGCTTAGCCAACCTCTCCTATGCCGGGTGGGATTATGGGATGTTCAGAGACCTAGGTGGTAGGGACCGTAACACTTCCATTTTAGTTAGCATAGTGGTTAGGCACTTTACTTGGAATGCACAGTGTTTAGTATCTACGCAGAGCAAAATCCTCCGGGTTGATGAGGTCGTAGGGAATATCATCGGTGACCTGGTGAAGGTGCGTTCTTTGGAGGTCGATAGACTGGGAGCACCCAAAGCCTCTCGCTTATGGAGGGGCTTTTCATTTAGGGTGCCTTAGGGTATCGGCCTTCGGGGGGGCTCATCCGGCTCATCTGGGGGGGTTCGCCCTCGTTCCGGCACATAAAACGAAGCGATAGGGAGAATAATAAGGAAAGGAGGGTAAGTTTAGGGCTAGATTAAACATAGGGTAAGAGAAGGGACAGCAATAGGGGAAAGCGATAGGGGAAGCGATAGGGAAAGTGTCGGTGTGGGTGGGACCTGGCCTTGGGGGGGTTGGGTGGGTCTCCTGTCTCCTTCCTTCTGGTGGTAGGCTGGATTAGTGCACTTCAGGTTTTTGTTTTTTGATACGTAAAGGCAGTATAAAGGCTTGCAGGAACCGAACTTGGTGCTTTCGGGTTTTGGTTTTGGTGTTTCGTTGCTATGAATATGTGAGGGATAGTGAAAGGGGTTTAGAAAGGTTGGGTGGGGGAATTGAGGGGAGTGGGGAGGGGGGTGGTTTTTCTTTTCCTACTCAGGCCCGGACTATGCAGAACATGGGGCGAGTGTCTGAGTGGGAGGTTTAGGGTGAGGTAGTGGAGTCCAACACCAGGACTAAGCGGACATGAGAGGACATGGGGCGGGGTGTTGGCCTGGTGTGGTGATGGGTTAGTTTAGATAGAGTTAGGGTCAGTATATTAATATAAAAAAATATATATATATAAAAAAAAATACAAAAAAAAATGTTAGGGTGTATATAATGTGTGCGGTGTATGGTGTTTCACCATGTATATAGGTATGTATGCAGGGGCTTTGACACATTTCCGGCTGATTGTTTCGAATGAGTACGGAAGGGAGTGAGTGGGGGTGAGTGGATTCTGGTGGGAGGAGGGGGGAATATGATAAAGGTTGAATGTGGATGAGTGCAAATGGATGAGGAAATTGGCCAAGACCAGGGATGGGAAAATAATGCAGTAATGTATTTTGTGTATATATTGTTGTGATTTATGTTATGTATTAGTCATGTTGTTATGTTTTTATATTTTTCTAATAAAACAAAGAGTTTCAGGCTAAGATGAGGCTCCGACAGTAGACAGAAACCCGGTGGGGTGTGACACAATAGATGCAGTGGAGGACACAAAACGACTCCAAATCTTGAAGGCACAAAGGCACGGTAGCATGGGATACAGGGTACAGGCAGCAGGAACGGGTAACACTGGGAACTGGAAAACACTAGGAGACAATTTGCAATGACAAACTTAGGTAACACAACAACGCTCAGGCAAGGATCAAGAGGGCAGAGCCCCTTTTATAGTCCAGCAGCATTCTGGGCTAATTGCAGATATTCTGCAACTGTGCGTAGACTGACCCTTCAAGATCGTGCACGCGCGTGTGCGGCCCGCAGGAGACAGTGTCCGGACCAGGAAGTGAGTGCCGGCGTCTCTCAGTAGGGAGATGCTGCCGGGAACTCACTCGTCCATGGCCGCGGCCGTCAGAGGGTAAGTCAGTATGACGGTCCCCGGCCATAGACGTTACAGTTGTGTCTCTACAGCCCTGGTTTATGAGACATTATTAGGGATTTTATATATATATATATATATATATATATATATATATATATATATATATATATATATATATGGAACACTTCCCTTTACATCTCCCTATCAGATACCAATTCTCTTGACTAGAGATGAGCGAACTTATCAAAAGTTCGGTTCGGCTAGTTCGCCGAATTTCACAAAAAAGTTTGGTTCGGACCGAACTAGTTCGGACCGAACCTGTCACTTCCGTGCGCCGAGCATGCTACTGTCCGGGGTGCTGATAGAGTTAATGGGCTGCACTAACTCTTTCAGCAACCTTCACAGTACATGCTCGGCGCGCGGAAAATACAATTTAAATGTAATAAAAAAATAAAAATTATACGTTCGTACTTACTTTCCTCCTGTCCGGCCTCCAGCGATGACGTTTCATCCCTTTCGCCGCTGCAGCCAATCACAGGCTGTAGTGGCGGTCACGCACGTCAGGATGACGCTTCATCCCACGTGACCGCCTCTGCAGCCAATCACAGGCTGCAGCGGCGACATGGATGAAACGTCATCGCTGGAGGCCGGACAGGAGGAAAGTAAGTATGAACGTATTATTATTTTTTTTTGGCATGTATGTATGTTGGCATGTATGTATGTATGTATGTATGTTGGCATGTATGTATGTTGTCATGTATGTATGTATATCTGTGCATGTATGTTGGCATGTATGTATATATGTGCATGTTTGTATGTATATTTGCATGTATATATTTGCATGTATGTATGTATATATGTGCATGTGTGTATGTATATTTGTATGTATGTTTGCATGAATGTATGTATGTATGTTTGCATGTATGTGTGTTTGCATGAATGTATGTTTGAATGTATGTATGTATGCATGTTTGTATGTATATTTGCATGTGTGTATATATATATATACATATGTATGTATGTTGTCATGTATGTATGTATGTTGTCATGTATGTATGTATATGTATGTTGGCATGTATGTATATATGTGCATGTGTGTATGTATGTATATTTGCATGTATATATTTGCATGTATGTATGTTGTCATGTATGTATGTATGTATGTATATATGTGCATGTATGTTTGCATGTATGTTGGCATGTATGTATACATGTGCATGTTTGTATGTATATTTGCATGTATATATGTTTGCATGTGTGTATGTATGTTTGCATGTATGTATGTATGTTTGCATGTATGTATGTTGTCATGTATGTTTGTATGTATGTTGTCATGTATGTATGTATATATGTGCATGTATGTATGTTTGCATGTTTTTTATTTTTGCATGTATGTTTGCATGTATGTTTATATATATGTGCATGTATGTAATTATGTTTGCATGTATTTATGTTTGCATGTATATTTGTGCATGCTTGTATATATGTATGTATGTATGTATGTATCTTTGAATGTTTGTTTGTATGTATGTATGTTTTCATGTGTGTGTGTATGCATGTATGTATGATAGTTTGCATGTATATATGTGTGTATGTTTGCATGTATGTATATTTGCATGTATATATGTGCATGCTTGTATGTATGTTTGTATATATGTATGTATGGCCATGTATGATACTGTCTGCTGGCGCCCTGTATCTAAGTCAACTTCACGGCAGGCTTCTATACATGGTATAACAGTCAGTATCACACATTAAACTGAATCTAAGCCTACGACATGTTTTATTTCATTTTTTTTTTTTTTTACAGGTTTGGTGTTTGGACTACGTCGGTTTCGAGGACTACTTAGATGACGTTTTTTTTCTACAATAAAATGGTTAATGAGGGTTGTGTTGGGGGTGCTTTATTTCAATAAAATATTTTATCTATATCTTTGTATTTTTCTTTTCAAATTTTATTACTACCACTTTAGTAATGGCCGCTGTCTGAGTGACAACATCCATTACTAAGGCGAGGCTTAGTGTTAGCCGGTGCAGAGGCTAACACTAACCACCATTATTACCCCGGTACCCACCACCACCAGTGGTGCCAGGAAGAGCCAGGTACGATCCAGTACCCGACCATCTGTTGTGATGGTCGGGCTCTGGGGCGGCCGCAGGCTGGTATTATGAGGCTGGGAAGGGCCAAAAACAGTGGACCTTCCCACCCTTGTAATGCTAGGCTGCTGCTGCTGTGTTGTATCTGGCTGGTTATAAAAGTGGGGGGGACCCCACGTCATTTTTTTAAATTATTTATTTATTTAATTTTTTTAAAAAAAAAGACATGGGGTTCCACCCAATTTATCATAACCAGCCACATACAACACAGTGTTATTAGCCTGGGAATGGACAAAACCAGTGGCCCTTCCCACCCATGTAATGCCAGACTGCTGCGGCCTTGTATATGGCTGGTTATTAAAAATCTGGGGGACCCGTCTATTGCTAAATTTGTTAAATTAAAAAAAAAAAACGACGTGGGGGTCCCCCCATTTTTATAACCAGCCCGATACAACACAGCAGCAGCAGCCTAGCATTACAAGGGTGGGAAGGTCCACTGATTTTGGCCCTTCCCAGCCTCATAATACCAGCCTACGGCCGCCCCAGTACCCGACCATCACAACAGATGGTCGGGTACTGGATCGTACCAAGCTCTTCCCGGCACCCCTGGTGGTGGTGGGTACCGGGGTAATAATGGGTGGTTAGTGCTAGCCTCTGCACCGGCTAACACTAAGTACCGCCTTAATAATGGATGCTGTCAATCAGCCAACTGCCATTATCTAGGCACTAATAAAGTTTAAAAAAAAACACAAAGACAATTCTTTTTAATTGAAATAAGAAATCCCCAACAAAACCCTCGTTAACCATTTTATTAAAATTTGAAAAAACGTAGATCTACGCAGTAGTCCAACGAATCGAAGATGTAGTCCAATCGGTACATCAAAATCTGCAACAACATAAAAAAACAGTTATCAATGTGAACAATACCAATACTTCTACTCACCTACACACATATATACACACACACAAACAAACAACCATACACAGACACACACATATATACACAAACACAACAAGATATACACACACACACAAACAGACAAACACACACACATATACACGAACTCACACATATACAAACAAAAACACACATATCCAAACACACACACACACAGTTATACACGCACATACACGAACACATATACACAAACACATATACAAACAAAAACACACATACCCAAACACACATATACACACACATATACACAAACACACCCATATACAAAAACACACACAAACATCTACACACAAACATATACACAAATACACCCATATATACACAAACATATACACAAACACATATACACAAACACACCCATATATACACACACACACACATATACACAAACACACATATAAAAACAAAAACAGACAAAGTCACATACCCAAACACACATATATACACAAACACACACATACACAAACACGGTTTCTTTTAAATGCTGCTGGGGAACCCGCTCGATCCACTACATAAGGCTGCGCTATAGTGCAGCATTTAAAAGAAACAGGATCCTGACCTGTCCATAGAGTTTAAGGCAGCACAGAGTATTTCAGGAGATGAGCGTGCAGATTCAGTGCTGCTGTGAACTCTGCTCTTACCATTACGTAGCTCTCAGTCTGTTACCTCTCCTCCACTCCTGTCCTCCAGAACACCTTCACATGATTGGCAAGTCACCACTTAATGGTAAGAGCAGAGTTCACAGCAGCACAGAGTATTTCAGGAGATGAGCGTGCGGTCTTGTGCGGGGTGGTGACTTGCCAATCATGTGAAGATGTTATTGAGGACAGGAGTGGAGGAGAGGTAACAGACTGAGCTACGTAATGGTAAGAGCAGAGTTCACAGCAGCACTGAATCTGCACGCTCCTCTCCTGAAATACTCTGTGCTGCTGTGAACTCTGTTCTTACCATTACGTAGCTCAGTCTGTTACATCTCCTCCACTCCTGTCCTCTATAACACGTTCACATGATTGGCAAGTCACCACCACGCACAAGATCCGCACGCTCATCTCCTGAAATACTCTGTGCTGCTGTGAACTCTGCTCTTACCATTACGTGGTGACTTGCCAATCATGTGAAGGTGTTCTTGAGGACAGGAGTGGAGGAGAGGTAACAGACTGAGAGCTACGTAATGGTAAGAGCAGAGTTCACAGCAGCACTGAATCTGCACGCTCATCTCCTGAAATACTCTGTGCTGCCTTAAACTCTGTGGACAGGTCAGGATCCTGTTTCTTTTAAATGCTGCACTGTAGCGTAGCCTTATATAGTGGATCGAGCGGGTTCCCTAGCAGCATTTAAAAGAAACAGGATCCTGACCTGTCCACAGAGTTTAAGGCAGCACAGAGTATTTCAGGAGATGAGCACGGGCAGCCGTTCGTTTTTCCGAGCCGTGCTCCCATTATGCACACGACCGTAAAAACACCCGTTATTGCGGGTCGTAATTACGACCCGCAATAACGGGCTCATAGACTTCTGTTACCCACGGGTACCTTTCCGTTTTCTCACGGGAAGGTGCCCGTGCCGTTAAAAAAATAGAACATGTTCTATTTTACGGGCCGTGCTGCTATAATTATAATGACAGCACGGTTCGCAAAAGCGGCCGGCTGGCCGTGCTCGTAGTTACGAGTCGTAATTACGAGCACGGCCCGTAAAATAAAAAAATAGAACATGTTCTATCTTTTTAACGGCACGGGCACCTTCCCGTGAGAAAACGGGAAGGTACCCGTGGCTAACAGAAGTCTATGGGCCCGCTATTTCGGGTCGTAATTACGACCCGTGATAACGGGTGTTTTTATGGTCGTGTGCATGAGGCCCCGTAATGACGGGTGGCTACATGTGTGCACCCGTCATTACGGCAGCGTTGCTAGGCGACGTCAGTAAGGGTATGTGCACACACACTAATTACGTCCGTAATTGACGGACGTATTTCGGCCGCAAGTACCGGACCGAACACAGTGCAGGGAGCCGGGCTCCTAGCATCATATTTATGTACGATGCTAGGAGTCCCTGCCTCTCCGTGGAACTACTGTCCCGTACTGAAAACATGATTACAGTACGGGACAGTTGTCCTGCAGAGAGGCAGGGACTCCTAGCATCGTACATAACTATGATGCTAGGAGCCCGGCTCCCTGCACTGTGTTCGGTCCGGTACTTGCGGCCGAAATACGTCCGTCAATTACGGACGTAAATAGTGTGTGTGCACATACCCTAAATAGTCACTGTCCAGGGTGCTGAAAGAGTTAACTGATCGGCAGTAACTGTTTCAGTACCCTGGACAGTGACTACCGATCACAGTACCTGTAAAAAAAAAGACGTTCATACTTACCGGGAACTCCCTGCTTCCTCCAGTCCGGTCTCCTGGCCGTTGCCTTGGTGACGCGTCCCTCTCGACATCCGGCCAGACATTCCTTGATGACGACGCAGCCCATGTGAGCGCTGCAGCCAATCACAGGCTGCCGCGGCCTCTGCAGCCAATCACAGGCTGCAGAGGCCTCTGCAGCCAATCACAGGCTGCCGCGTCAGAAAAGGTCGGACTGGAGGAAGAAGAGGGACTCGTCACCAAGACAACGACCGGGTACGTATGAAATGCTTTTTATTTTATTTTTAATCAGCAGCCTCTTTTCTCTATCAGTGATTGATAGAGATAAGTGGCTCCCGATTTGTATAATGTTTTTGACCGGGTTCGGTCAAAACGGGTTCGGCCGAACACGGTGAAGTTCGGATTCGCTGCGAACCGAACTTTTCCGGAAGTTCGGACCGAAACCGGGTTCGGTTGTCCCGGTTCGCTCATCTCTACTCTTGACTGACGTCTAATACACACAATATTATTTTATGATCTTTTATTATTAATAGTATGAGAGAGAAGTTTAATGAATTTATCTTTAGGGGATCCACCTCCCAATGATTTTCTGCTGGCAGGTTTAGGAGTCATGCGAACACCATCTCCAGCACTCCTCTCCAAAATGAACGGTACTTGTTTACAGAAGGGGAAGTGGGGTTTAGCTAACAAGTTACTTGAGCTTAGCACAGAGCTACAACGTGAGAAAACGTGTCCACTTGTGTGAGATTCAACAGGTAGAATAAACGGAGCAGACTTCTATCCCCAACAACTCTCCAACAATACGGCAGACAGAAATTTTAGGGAGTTAGATAAACCCCATAATACAACGATCTCATCAGTAGAGACTCCATAGAGCTTCATACATCATTCTAATGGATGGATAAATGAAGATTCACACTTAGCTTAAGGGGCCAGTGGCCAAAAACAGCAGAGATATCAGGCAGGGCTCGGGGTTCCTCGGCCAGGCACTATCAAGCCGTAGCAGGGCTCAGGAGTACGTGTGAGGCCAGCGGTCATAACCAACAGTATCAGTATTAATATCTTGACATCAGGCATCAGTGGCAGTGGTAGTCTTCACAACAGCACTGGAGTCAGCAAGAATATCTGCAATACGCACAGCGTCAGCGTTTGGGACTGGGTCTGGTGTGCTAAGCAGCAGGAGACACAGGAGCAGCGCAGGGCCGATCACGCCGACATCCCCCTCACAGCGCTCCGCCACATGGAGCAAGCGGCAGTGTTACAATTAAAGTGCCCAGAGAGAGGCATCATGCCGTCACTCTGTTCTATAAGCAAAATCAAGTTATTTTTAAAGGGGATGTCCGGTTTCAGCAAATTAATGTTATTTTTTATATAATTAATAGTTCTACAATTTTTCAATATTCTTTCTGTATTAATTTCTCAAGGTTTTCATGTTCTCGGTTTGCTGTTATTCAATAGGAACATTTATTGTCTACATCCAGTGGTTAAAATTCTGTCCTTGGTCATGTGATGGACACACAGGTGCACAGTTACAGTACATGTATCAGAGCTGTTTCTTCTAATGATCCCAGAACCTGTGTGTCCATCACATGACCATAGACAGAATTTTATCCACTGTAAGTAAACAATGAATGTTCCTACTGAATATCAACAAGCAGAGATCTTGAAAACCGTGAGGAATTAATACAGAAACTATGTTGGAAAATTGTATAGCTATTAATTATACAAAAAATAACATTAATTTTCTGAAACTAGACAACCCCTTTAAACTGTTACGGTATCAAGTATCTTTACTAATAATTAGCAACTGTGATTGTAATATAATGAAAGTTTATACTGTAGAAGAAAGAAGCTGCACTCGCCGAGGGACATACAAATCCTTTGTTGTGATCCTGACTGGTATCTATCCCTGACAGTTAGGCAGACCGTGGGTTATGGAGTAGTGCCACCTGCCCATCTATTTTGATTTGCATTTATTTGTGATATACCTAGTTTATGGCCCGAAGTGACAATGCATGACACAGAGATTCTCTCTCTGATGTTTTTTCTTTTGAAAATATTTTTATTGAATTTTATCAACAATACACAACAGAAAACATAGCTGGTCAGGTCAGTGCAAACACTCTTAGGCTATGTTCACACAGGGTATTTTGCCGAGTTTTTTGACGCGGAAACCGCGTTGCAAAACTCGGCAGAAACGGCCCGAGAACGCCTCCCATTGATTTCAATGGGAGGCGTCGGCGTCTTTTTCCCGCGAGCAGTAAAACTGCCTCGCGGGAAAAAGAAGCGACATGCCCTATCTTCGGGCGCTTCTGCCTCTGACCTCCCATTGACAATGGGAGGCAGGAGAAAGCGTATTTCTCGCTGTTTTATGCCCGCGGCGCTCAATGGCCGCGGGCGAAAAACGGCGCGATAATTGCCGCGAAAAATCGGCGTGCAGGGAGAGGAATATCTGCCTCAAAGTTCCAAACTGAATTTTGAGGCAGATATTCCTGCCCCAAAATACTCCGTGTGAACATAGCCTTAAGCAGAGGACACATATATGTAGCAATATGACACAATACTATACAGTACATAAAATGATAAGTATACAATCAGCACAATGTAGGAACGCAGTCCCCAATTAATGACAAAGCAAATCAGGTACTGACCCAACAAATACATGCAATAAGCAGGCGTAAGGTAAAGGGTAAAACTAGTGAGGGAGGGTAGAGGAAAAGGGACTGGGGAAGCCAAAAAGGACAACCAATCAAGGGAGTGGAGCGAATTTGAAAAGTAATGAGAGCGCTCTATACCAATATGCAAATCTGCCTAAATACTCAGCGTATGTGTTAAAAACTAGAGGTGAACGATACAGAAAAAAAATATAAAAAATAAGGTTAAGGATACGGCTACTTGACCTAAACATGAGGGATGGTGGATACCGACAGGAGTTGGGGCCCCTGACAGCGGACACCTAACAATCTATAAATATGTGGTTTCTGAGTTGTCCACTCTTTCCACACCTGAGTCCATTTATGATGTGTGCAAAGTTCCCAATGAGATAGTTCCTCTAATCTGGAGATCTGTTCAACCTTAGAAACCCAATGCAGTACTGAAGGGACTTCTTCTGTTTACTTCCAGTTTAGTTTAATTAAAAGGCGTGCTGCTGCAATCAGTAACTTCAGGAGCTTTTGGGAGTGCAAGGAAAAATCTCTGGGAAATAAAGCCAACATAGCAACTTGAGGCGACGTCTGAAGTGTGGTACCACAAGCAGTGTTAATATGTTGGAAGATCTGTTGCCAGAATTTTAAAATCTCTGGGCACTCCCACCAAATATGTAGGAGGGTGCCTCTGTTACTATTGCATTTCCAACAAATGTCTGAAGTAGAACCATACCTCTGCTTTAGTCGGACAGGAGTAAGATACCACCTAGAAAGAACTTTATAAACGTTTTCTTGGAATTTGATGCAATGAGAGGTGGCTTTAGGGGCCCCATAAAATCATTGAAATTTCCACGGGGGGTAAATGTGATGCCCAGTTCTCTTTCCCAGTCTTTTATAAAATACGGAACAGTTGTGACTGCAGAGGACACAAGTTGCTTGTTTATCAAAGTTAGAAGTTTCTTAGGAGCCTGAGTCATTACCCAGAGTTTTTCAAACCATGTGAGCTTCCTGAGCTGCCCCGTAGGAGGAAGACATTTACGTATGTATTTGCAAAGAAGACTGTATTGTAAAGTAAAGCGGTTCCGTACCCCAAAAAGGGAACTGGTTTTTATCCCTGGAAGGGAATGATCCATCTGACTTCAGTATATCCATAGGTGCAAGTGTACTGCGTCTAATTGGTAGGGGCAAAGTCTGGCTGCCCGGGTCTAAAACGGGGAGACAATCCCTTATTTGTAATACTGGAGAGGGGAAAGGTGAACACAGTGTCCTAATAAGAGGGTTTCCCCAAATAGTAATCGAAGCTTTCAGTAGATTGTTCGGAACTGTCTTATCTGGATTAGCAGCGGCCTCTTCAAGAACCAGCTGTCTAAGTGGTCTCTGTGCTATCCCTTCCTCAATGTCAACCCAATGTTTATGCGGCGGGCATCTTAACCAATCTATATTTCTGCTTAAATGCACTGCCTTGTAATAATTGTCTAGTAAAGGGAAGCCTATCCCCCCTTATCTGTGGGCAACTGCAAAATCTTATATCATATTCTGGGTCTGTTTCCGCAAGTTTCCGCAATATGTTCCGTATCCGAGACTCCCACACCTCTATCTGTTTGGATTGTCCTAATTCTGGTCTTGGACTGTCGTTGTCTTAACTTGGCTAACATAAATTTTGTAGGTTTATCCCCATGGGCAAAGAATTTTTGTGTGGACGAAAGCTAGAGTTTGGCCGAATAAGAATTTAGCAAATTTTTTTAGTTCATTCCTAAGTTGGGTAAGTTGGGCTAAATGAGAGTCACTCAGTGATTTCTTGTGTGACGCATCGAAACATCTAATTTTATTAGATTAATCAGTAGACTCTTTCGGTCTAAGCTTGTTGTGATGGACAGCGATGGCTATGAGTTCACCCCTAATAACTGCTTTGTGGGATTCCCACAATATGTGAGGGGAAATATCTGGGATATCATTCATAGAGAAGAACTCCTGGAGTTCCACTTTTATGCGGTCATTTACCTCAGGGAGAACTAATACTGTTTCATTCAGTTTCCAGGTGAAGTGCCTAGGTGTACGATAAGGCGAGTCAAATGTAAGGAAAACAGGAGAATGGTCGGAGTGTACCATAGAGTCAATAGTGGCTACCTTGCAAAGTGCTGCGAGGATATGAATATGTAATCCAACCGGTGATAGGAGTTATAAGGCGCTGAAAAGTGGGTGTAGTCTATGGTGTCAGTGTTAAGAAAACGCAATGTGTCTGATAGTTTGGCTTTGTCAAACAGTTTCCTAATGCCAGCTAACGCCTTGTAGGATAATGTTGAAGTACCTGTGGAAGAATCCAAAGCAGGCTCAAGAGAAACGTTGAGATCTCCTGTAACTATAGCTATACCCTCCGAAAGTTCATAAATTTACTTAGAGCTTGGCTTAACCATGGGAGTTGGGAAGTGTTGGGCACATAAAAGTTACCAATAGTGAAAGTTTAGTTTTCAATTTTGCCTTTCACAAACCCATATCTCCGGGTCAGACATGTTATCCAGCAGTAAAAAATTGAAACTTCTATGGAAGCCGATGCTGACTCCCATGCTGGCCGCAGAGGGGGTGGAACTGTGAAACCATTTTGGGAAATAGGAAATAGAAAGGATCGGGTTACGTTGGTGCTTGAAATGGGTCTCTTGTAAGCAGCATATCTGAGTATTTTCTTTATGAAAGCGATGGAAAATTTTACCTCTTTTCGAGGGCGAATTCAGACCTCTAGCATTGTACGTAACTAGTCGTATTGGAGTCATAGGACAAGATTACCTGTTGAGCCGAAGCTATATGATATATTACTTTGAACTAAACTAGCATATTTGGGAGCTCCTCCTATGAGAGAGGCATAGCATCTACTCTCTGTAAGTGGCAAGGGTCGGGTCAATAAAAGAACTGTGGGAAACCACAGTGGAGAGAATGGGATCCAAAAAGTGCTACGTCTAAACAGTTTGAAGTAACCATTAGATCCCCATAGTAATACCAGAACGAGATAATTACTCGTATAAACCAAAATAGTAGTAGGTGTGAACGAGGATGAAATCAGCAGGTGGAGTATACCACCTCAAGCATATAGTGTAGTGTAGATGTAAATAAGATACATAAGATACAAAAGTCGGAACTGGAAATGAACCAATGAAACACATATAAGCATACAAGTCCTGTCCCCTTAGGTCACTAGGCCAGATGTGTGCCATCCAGTGATCTGCAGGCAGGCTGCCGCTACTAGTTACAAAGCCATAAATCAAGTGTAATAGCTGAAAGTCACCTAAAATAAACAAAAGTTAGGCCACTGGACGTAGAAAACCTGTAATGGAAAGCAGACATCGAACCAGTCCTCTAGTGGCTCATCACATATTGAGGGATGGTTCGTGGGAGACAACGTACAGGACATCACTTCACAGCATGGCATCCTAAAAGCCCGGTGTGGACAAGGGAATGTACAAAAATACAAAGGAAAACCGCAAGAGAACAGTATGTTAAACCAACATAATCAGAGAGAGAATGGAGACATATAATCTATGCAAAGATGGTTGAGAAAAGGCAAATATAGGTTCAGGGAGTTCCCCAATCTCATTGCATCAGTCTCATGTTAACAATCGTTTTGGTGTGAGCCTTCCCGATTTCCTCTTGCCCCTAATCGATTTGCCCATGCCAACGAGCTCCCGCCATCAGAAACAGTCAACCAGCTAGGGATTCGGAGATCCGGAATGTCCAAATAGTCGTACAGTTCCGGAAGATCCTGCGGAGATCTTATAACATATTTATGGTTGTCAGCTGAGACCAGAAGCCCGAATGTGAAGTGCCAACGAAAAGTAATTTCCTTTTCTGCAGAGTAGAAGGAGCAAGGTCCTGAAAAAGGGAAATACTGGCACCCCCATAGGTAATCGTATCTGCTTCTCTTGCTTTCTTCATAATCAGTTCCTTTTGTTGGAAATTTAGAAATCTGCAAATAATGTCCCTGGGGGGATCAGAAGGCTTTGGAGCAGGACTGAGGGCTCTGTGAGCTCTTTCTATGATCAGATGGTCTGTAAATGAAGGACTCAATACATAAAGGCATAATTCTTTGACTGCTTTGGCCGTGGCGTCTGAGGATACAGACTCTGGAACACCTCGTATGCGGATATTGTTTCGCCTGCCACGATTATCTTGGTCCTCAATGTAGTCGTATAAACGAGTGATATGTTGATGACAGTGAGAAATTTTCCGAATCCGTCTTGGTGTATGATACAATTTCAGATTGCGTAGACTCTAAGGCATCCACCCTACTGCCGATGTGACGGACATCTCTCTTAATATCTGCAAGTTCGTCAAGGACCGGATGAAGTGCTTTCGACAAAGCTTGCGAAATAAAGGATCTGGAAATAGGTAGATCATTACTGGGTCCTCATTGTCAATGTCAACACAAGAGTCCATTGTTTTTGCAACCGAGTGGTTCGTGAGGCTTTTTTGCGAGTGAAAAGGCATGTCTGTTTCACTCTGCGTTTGTTTAGACAGGTATTTATTTAAATCCCCTTGAGAAAGAGTAATGCTTGATGTACCGCTTGCTCCAGAGCCCGTGCTCCGCTGTTTTCCTATTTTGACCATAGGACAATCTATTGCAGATCCCGCTTCTTGATGATATTTCCTTGCTGACAACTCCTTTAACACATCATAAAAACGATCACTCTATTATCACAAAAGTCCCTTAGTCGTGAGATGGCAGCACACTACCACATCCAGAACATGAGAGTGGGCTTGCAAAAGACGTTACTCCCTGTTAGCAGGGTCACAATTGAGGGTTTGCAGGTTGTGTCCTTCTCCTGTGGCAGTGTAGTTGGCCTGTGAAATAGGTCACAATGTACAGTCCTGGATGAGAGTGTGTTAGCTTTCCCAGTTATCCTAAGCTGTCCCCAGGTATTTAAATAGGTCAATGTATTAACACCTATATCGGGATGTAGCACACGAGTTTGGTCACTCTAACCGGGAATACAGCTTCCGGTGCGGGGTAAGCGCGGCTGGTGTCCGGACCAAATCTAGGCCAGGGATTCCACCCTCCAGCCAGGCCCCAGCAGTGGATGGCCACAAAACAGTCAAACCTGGGACAGGAATGGTACCTTTGTGTAGCAAATGTCCAATGGAGATGGCAATGGGGACCCTCGTGCTTCCGGCTGGATCAACAACCAGTGCCGGCTATTCAACTGCAACTCACAGCGTCTGGATGACAGCAGGGTAAGTGCCGGCGGTAGAGATCCCACTCTGGACCTTGGATGGTGGGCTGCAGTCCATTGCTCCTTGGCTCAGAACTCTGTTACCGGCAAAAGAAGAAGGGTGGCTTGTTGAGTCTAATCAGCGACGGCCCGCACTTCCGGTACGAACGGCCAAAATTTTAGGTCCCGGCTTCACATGTGGCACTAGGCCATAAGAAATAAAAAGTCTAAACGACTAAATTTTGTGCCAAGGCGTATTGCACGGGTTCACAGGGTGCAAAATGTGGTGTGCCAATGTGTTAGGGCCACGTGAACCCCAGATGGCAAGAGATAGCACAGGAGCTCAGAGCTAAGACATCCACTCAGGTCCGCTCCTCTCTGATGTTTTTTCAATCCTGATATCATGCACCGCCTTCTCGGGCCCTGTACTAGACATAGAACATTATATCATGAACTGTTCCTTTAAGAAATTGGTGAAAATAATACTCAGTATGTTTACATACCTCTACAACTGAGGGACCTGTACATACTCTATATCCAGTATATACATATAATTTTTTTTATAGTTTTTTTTCTCTGTAAAAGGCACTCATAAAGTGGGCATTCTTTTTTTATATTTTTATAGGTCTGCTATTTAGAGGAGGTCAGGATATCGATAAATTGTGAAATGAAGAGTTTTTTAACTGAGCAAACTAAGCGTGATAATAGCCATTTGCTGCAATGTGTTCAATATGTTTTCAGAAGTCCTGGTTTTGCATGATTGATTTTAACTTTTGTTTCCTAAAGCACACAACCAAGCAATACTCTTGGGCAAAAGCACACAGAAAAACAACAACATATATGCCTTACCTTTATATGGAACATTCACATAAAATAACATAAAAAAATGATCCCAAGTGATAATCATTAAGCGGTCAATCTCTTAAAATTAATGATCCTGTCATTTTGTGTTAGAAAGTGTAGCTCATAAATAACAGGCCATATGACTTAAAAAACATTTAGACTATTTTTCTGCACAGACCTGCACAAACTTGGTAAAGCTGTAGATTTTGTAAAAACTTTTTGTCATATAGAAAAGTTAAAAAAAATGGGTTTTAATTGATCACATGATTGGCAAATATATTAACTCTCAGAACTATTTCTCTGTGAATTTAATTACAGAGTACATTCCTAATCCGCTCTCTCTTGATCTGGAGAAATGCTTGTAGATTGTGAAACTTGTCAAATTATGAAATCTTGTATAAGACACCAAATGTACAGGAGCTCCTCTGCTACATAATAAGACACTAGTATTATAAATGGCACATGGCAGGTGGTGTGGCCCTGTTACAGACTTTGTATTAACCCCTTCCCGACATTTGCTGTAAATGTACGTCATGGAAAGCATTGACTTCCCGCAAAATGCCGTACATTTACGGCAAATGTTTGGCACCGGCTCAGAAGCTGAGTCGGTGCCATCATCGTCGGATCTCAGCTGTATCTTACAGCTGACATCCGACTGTAACGGCGGGGACCGAAATTAGCTTCGATCCCCGCCATTAACTCCTTAAGTGCAGCGCTCAAATGCGATCGCTGCACTTTAGGTGTTTGCAGCTCATCGGAGCCCCAGCAATGAAATTGCCGGGGTTCCGGTGGCTGCAATGGCAACCGGAGGCCTAATACTGGCTTCCCGGTCTGCCTAGCACCGAAGCCGGTCAAGATCCGCCCGGCGGCGGAGCCTGATCGGCTTCCGTAGCTGCCGGCAAGATGGCGCCGGGTCAGGAGCTGATCCGGCGCCATCAGCGGTGGAAGTCAGCTGTACTGTACAGCTGACATCCACCTGTAACGGCAGGAACCGGAGCTAGCTCCGATCCCTGCCATTAACCCCTTCGATGCAGCAATCGAAAGCGATTGCTGCATCGTAGCGGTTACTAGCAGATCGCCAGCCCCGACAGGCAATCGGGACTGGCGACTGCTGTTATGGCAACAGGAGACACAATGGTCTCCTGCTCTGCCATTACGGAAGCCGATTAGGCCCCGCCGGGAGGCGAAGCCTAATCGGCTTGCTGTCAGTGAATGACTGACAGATCTAATACATTGCACTACATAGGTAGTGCAATGTATTAGAAAAAAAAAAATCTGACCATTGGACCTTCAAGTCCCCTGGTGGGACTTGAAGAAAAGTGTAAAAAAAAGTATAAAAAAAGTGTAAAAAAAAGTGCAAAAAATAAAAGTTTGAAAACAATAAAAGTTTCAAGTAATCAAATAAAACACAATCCCCCTTTTACTCTTATCAAGTCCTTTATTATTGAAAAATAATAATAAACCATATGTATTTGGTATCGCCACAACCGTAACGACCTGAGGTATCAAAATATTATATTATTTATTGCACACGGTGAACAGCGTAAATAAAAACCGTAAAAAACTTTACCAGAGTTTCTGTTTTTTGGTCACTTTGCCCTACAAATATTAGAATAAAAAGTGATCAAAAAGTCGCACGTATTCCAAAAATGGTACCTATAAAAACTATAGCTCGTCCCGCAAAAAACAAGCCCTCATACACCTCCGTCGACAAAAAAATTAAAAAGTTATGGTTCTCACAACTTGGCGACAGAAAAAATACATTCTTTTTACAAAAGTAATTTTATTATGCAAAAAGTTGTAAAACATAAAAAAGTTCTATAAATTCGGTATCGCCGGAATCGTACTGACCCGCAGAATGAAGGTAACATGTAATTTATAACGCATGGTGAACGCTGTATAAAAAAAACTAAAAAAACTATGCCAGAATTGCTATTTTTTGATTACCTTGCCTCCCAAAAAAAAGGATAACAAGTGATCAAAAAGTTGCATGTACCCCAAAATGGTACCAATAATAACTACAGCTCGTCCCGCAAAAAAACAGCCCTCATACCACTATGTCTATGAAAAAATAAAATAAGTTAAGGCTCCAATATGTCAGGAAAGAAAAATATGCAGTTGTGCCGGCCCGAGGGGAATATTTCTTCTGTTTCAAGAGGCGAATTATCAAGGCACTAAAATTAGGGAACCGGGAAGGAGAGGGCCCAAACATATCTGCTGGAAGCGAAGGCGCCCATATTATACCAGGACAACACTTTCCTGCAAAATTCCTCAAACTTCAAAGGTGCGGAGTGTGGACTAAATGGGAGATAAGTAAGGACACCATTAATCAGTGCGACACCGGCCTGTGCAGAAAGGATTGTGTCAGAGCGTATCACATATCTATGGATCATTTTATTGTTTACCCCATTATTATACCACCTGACTATGCCCCTAATATACTCTGCCCAGCTCACATATGCCCCCACATTATAAACTGAAACACCAGTAAAACTCCAAACAAAACTACTACCAAGCAAAATCCACACTCCAAATTTACAAATGGCGCTCCCTCCCCTCTGATCCCTACAGCGTGCCCAAACAGCTGTTTATTTCCACATATATGGCATCGCCATACCTGGGAGAACCCTTTTAACAATTTTTGGCGTGTGTCTCCAGTGGCATAAGCTGGGCACGACATATTTCCCACTGAAATGACATATCTAGGGAAAATTTTAATTTTGACTTTGCACCATCCGCAGCACAATCCTTTATGGAAAAGACCTGTGGGGTGGAAATGCTCACTACACCCCTTAATAAATGCCTTGAGGGGTGTCGTTTCCAAAATGGGGTCACTTCTCAGCGGTTTCTTTTATTATTTCACATCAGAGCCTCTGCAATTGTGAACCAATACTGTGTAAGTTGCCAAATTAGGCCTCAATTTTGCATGGTACTCTCTCCCTCCTGAGCCCTGTCGATAGTCCAGGCAAAAGATTAGGCCCACATGTAGGGTGTTTCTAAAACTGAGAAACACAGCATAATAATTGGAGAGCTGTCTTGTTATGGTGGCACAAGCTGGGCACCACATATTGGCATATCTATGGAAAAAATAAAATTTTCACTCTGCAACATCGAGTGCACACTAATTTCTGCAAAACACCTGTTGGGTTAATACGCTCGCTACATCCCTAGGTGAATATATTGAGGGGTGTAGTTTCCAAAATGGGGTCATTTGTGGGGGGTTTGCACTGTTTTGGTTCCACAGGGGCTTTGCAAATGCGACATAGCAACCAGAAACCAATCTAGCAAAATCTGTACTCCAAAAGCCAAATGGCACACCTTCCCTTCTGAGCCCTACTGTGTGCCCAAACAGCAGTTTATGACTACATATCTGGTATTGCCGTACTCAGGAGAAATTGCTTTACAAACGTTATTATTGTTTTATTCTTTTATTTATTGAGAAAATGAAAAATTTTGAGGTAAAGCTACATCTTATTGAAGAAAAAGGATTTTTTTTATTTTCACTGCCCAATCCTAATAAAATCTATGAAACATCTGTGGGGTCAAAATATTCACTACACCCCTAGGTGCATACCTTAAGGGGTGTAGTTTCCAAAATGCTGTCACTTGTGGGGGGTTTCCACTGTTTTG
Organism: Rhinoderma darwinii; assembly: GCF_050947455.1. Classification (NCBI taxonomy): domain Eukaryota; kingdom Metazoa; phylum Chordata; class Amphibia; order Anura; family Rhinodermatidae; genus Rhinoderma; species Rhinoderma darwinii. The sequence continues at coordinate 317,064,269 of NC_134690.1, read as the reverse complement.
GTCCCATAGGGGCTTTGCAAATGCGACATAGCAACCAGAAACCAATCCAGCAAAATCTGTACTCCAAAAGCCAAATGGCACTCCTTCCCTTCTGAGCCCTACTGTGTGCCCAAGCAGCAGCTAATGACCACATATCGGGTATTGCCGTACTCAGGAGAAATTGCTTTACAAATGTTGTGGTTCTTTTTTTCTTTTATTTATTGAGAAAATGAAAAATTTTGAGCTAAAGCTACGTCTTATTGAAGAAAAAGGATTTTTTTAATTTTCACTGCCCAATCCTATTAACATCTATAAAACCACTGTGGGGTCAAAATGCTCACTACACCCGTAGATGAATTCCTCAAGGGGTGTAGTTTTCAAAATGGGGTCACTTGTGGGAGGTTTCCACTGTTTTGTCCCTTTGGGGGCTTTGCAAATATGACATGGACTCCGCAAACCATTCCTGCTAAGTTTAAGCTCCAAAAACCAAATGGTGCTCTTTCTCTTCTAAGCCCTGCCGTGTGTCCAAAAAGCCGTTTATAACCACATGTGGGGTGTCATTTTAATCAGGAGGAATTGATTTACCAAGGTGGTGGTGCTTTTTCTCCTTTAGTCCTTGTGGAAATGAGAAAAAATTAGCTAAACCTACATTTTCTTTCAAAGAATCTAGATTAAAATTTTTACGGCCTACTTCCAATAATTTCTGCAATAAACCTGTGGGGTCAAAATGCTCTCTATACCCCTAGATAATTTCCTTAAAATAGATTTTTTCCCCAAAAAATAGATTAAAAATTAATTTCTGCAAAAAAAAGGAAATTTGTAAATTTCACCTCTACGTTGCTTTAATTCCCGTGAAATGTCTAAAGGGTTAAGAAACTTTCTAAATGCTGTTTTGAATACTCTGAGGGGTGAAGTTTTTAAAATGGGGTGACTTATTCAGGGTTTCTAATATATAAAGCCCTCAAAGCCACTTCACAACTGAACTGGCCCCTGCAAAAATAGCCTTTTTAAATTTTCTTGAGAAATTGCAGCTAAAGTTCTAAGCCTTGTAACGTCCTAGAAAAATAAAACAATATTCAAAAAACGATGCCAATCTAAAGTAAACATATGGGGGATGTTAATTAGCAACAATTTTGTGTGGTACAACTGCCTGTCTTACAAGCAGATACATTTTGGAGCATCCCTGGCCACGGGCCATCGGGTTTACTCACCTCCCGACGCCCGCAGCCATGGATCTGTGAGTGCTGGTCCCCATCTCCTTCCTTGGAGACGCCAGCGATCACTTCCGCTCTGGTCTGCTGTGTCCCATAGGACACTTAAACGGCCAGCGCACTCACCTGTAAAACAATCATCATCATCCTCAAACACATGAATTCCTGGTCTATAAGAGGGCCCCAGCCCTTCTGATCCTTGCCTGAGCATTGTTAGTAATTCCTAAGTCTGTCTTGCAAATGGTCCCTTAGTGTTTCCCGTTACAGTTGTTACCCATGCACTGTTACCTGTTCCTGTATCCCGTGCTGTGTTCTTGTTCCTGTGCTTACTAGTTGGAGTCGTCTCTACTGCACCTGTGTCATCTGCCACGTCCAGAGGGATTTGCCACATCTAGTGCAACCAGCGGCACCTGCTGTCATCCGCCACCTCTGGCGTTACCTGCTGCACCCATCTCCATCAGTGCCAGAGCTGTGGCCACTGTCTGGACTATCCAGGTACCCTTTTGCGGGACTTTATATTGCTAGGGATCCCTGTTGTTTGGCAGGCTGAATCCCCGCAACATGGGTACGGCCTGTAGGGTACACAAACCATGACACATTTAAATTTAGAAAAATGCAAATTTTTGCAATTTTTCACTACATTTTGGTGTTTTTCACAATGAAATACTGAATGTATCAAGCACATTTTGCCAGTAACATAAAGTCCAATGTGTTTTCTGAGAAAACCATCTCAGAATCGCTTGGATTGGTGAAAGCATTCCGAAGTTATTACCACATAAAGTGAAACATGTCGGATTTGAAAAATGAGGCTCTGTCAGGAAGGTCAAAAGTAACCAAAGAGGGAAGGGGTTAAGCTTTTCTGCATAACTCTTTGAGGCTCTCCATGGCCATGTTTATCCTATTTCTTGCTTCTCTCTGTTTAAAACTTTTTATTGTAGCCTTACTCCTTAATAAACTTTTCATTTGCTTTCACCGTGAGACAAGTGAGTCTGTTTAAGTTTTCTTTAGCACCTGGGAGGAGAATGCGGGCATGTCAGCAGCCTTGGTTTCCCTTGCAAGTTACAGGAGGATTTTCAGGATAGACTAAGCAGCTACAGGTGAGATCTCTTACCAGTCTCTCCTCTCCTCCTCCTTTGTGGGTCTGGCTTTGGGGACATGGCCGATATCTCTCACAAAGTGTGGGATTAGGATATCCCTCACACACTGTGACTGTCTAGGACAGGCAGTAGTGTGTTACCAGTTGTATTTTGGCAAGCGGTCTCGGGCATTCCTGAGATGTCAGGGAGCACTACAGCCCCATAGTATACTAACGTTGCTTCCATACATTAAATAAGTAGCTATCCTTGTGGTTAGGATTGCAGTGTGGCTGCCTGCATTACTCCCTAAATAGGAAGTTGGCAAAGGTCTCTGGGAGATCATTACTCCACAAGCAGGTGGAGAGTCCTGCTGAAATTGCGTGCACAAAGGAGGCATGAAAGATATGTCTGGGACATATAGGAGGTGGCAAAAGTCTGGGGCTACAGCAACCGATTCAAATTAGGGTGTGACTGCCAATGCTTCTCTACCACATTACGGGTGGCACTGGAGCGCAGCATTTGTTATACACCAGACGAAGGAGGTGATTACAGACTGTGTCATACAAAAGGGAAATGCAGACAGTGACACTGAAGATGATAGGATTGAACCAGATAACTGTGTCCTTTATTGTCAATACCAGAAAGCCCATGGTGGAACTAAGAGGGAGGGACAAAGGTATGCATAGGCTCATTCCAAAAAATTTGCTATAATTATAAGTTTAAAACGAAGCTAAGGAGCACATTGCTTATAGTTACATAGAATGGAGACCTCCTAACCATCATAGTAAAATCATAGTAATAATTTAGCCTAACTGGGATGCATAGTGCTTCAACAGCAGTGTAATAAGAGACAGAAGAGGGAGGATGGCTGCATGTGTGGGTCTGCAGCAGTCAAGTACACTTAAAAATCGACATTATTCAGAGTACCTTTTATTACAGAGAATAGCTACACAAACACTAAGTTTACCTAGTTATGGCAAACTTTTCTCTGTGTGTTTAAGATTAATAGTCATTTCCGCTGTACCCAGTGATAACCCTATTTTTTGTGGTTATTCTGCACTGTTAGGGTATGTGCACACGACCTATTTTCAGACGTAATTCAGGCGTTTTACTCCTCGAATTACGCCTGAAAAGACGGTTCCATTACGTCTGCAAACATCTGACCATTGCTTGCAATGGGTTTTACGATGTTCTGTTCAGATGAGGTGTAATTATACGCGTCGCTGTCAAAAGATGGCGCGTAAAAATACGCCCACGTCAAAGAGGTGCAGGACACTTCTTGGGACATTTTTGGAGCTGTTTTTCATTGACTCCATTGAAAAACAGCTCCAATTACGTCCGTAATGGACGCTGCGAAAAACACGAGTATTTGCAAAAACTTCTGAAATTCAGGAGCTGTTTTCGCCTGAAACAGCTTCGTAATTTCAGACGTATTTTGCGTTTGCGTGTGAACATACCCTTAGATAGATAAAAGTCTTTACAGACTCAGATGGGGATGAAATGATTATTACCTAAATATTGGCAGAACCAGAACTTTTTCCTGAGTTTAGTAACACATTTTTTTCGTTTTTGGTATTAATCATGAATTTACAGGACCTGGATTATAAAGTGGTAGGATTATCAAATGTTCTGGATTATCAGATGAGCATGGAGAAGTATATAAAATACACCGCTCCCCTTTGAACAACAGTCCAGCCATATGCAGGAAGGTTTCCCAATGCAAACTGGTAACGCAGAGATACTTCATCAAATACAGTATGTACAAGATGGATACATTCCTAGTCTCTTTCGGTTATGTCTGAAGGGTGAAGTTTATATAAAAAAGAAAACCAGTTTGCATATATCACATTTAGTATACTAATCAAGTTAATGTTTAAATTAAAGTTGCTATTTTTTTATGTTTTCTTCCTACCTGATAAAAATCAATTAATGATTATGCGGCAAAGCAACTTTCTGGAGAAAGAGGACGTAAGGTCCTTTTACACCGACCCATTTTGGCCTGTCCAAAGAGCGTCAATCAACAAAACAGCTCATTGATCGGTACTCGTTTTTTCCTTTCACAAGGAGCTAGTATGGTGATGAGTGATCATTACTGCGATCACTCTTCTCCATACATTTCTATCATGTCGGCAGCACGTCTCCCTGTTTACACAACAATAATTTTTTTGTCGTTTAAAGCTATACAATCAGCCGATGTACAAGAAGTTTGCCCGTTCATCGGCGGATCGTTGCCCTGTTTACACAGGCCAATTATGAGCGTTCTGTGATAATTAGGGGATAATTGGCAGGTGTAAAAGGCCCTTAGATGTGGAGGGCTTGTGGCAGTGATAATACAACTCAACTAATCTGCCTATGAGGGAACTCACCATAGGCTCACAGTATGAGGTGCTGTGTACAGCCCGGTGAAGTACACTAACAAGCTAAACTATCTGACAAATGAGAAGGACCATACCAAGTCCTACTGACATCAACAACCATCAAGGTAAATGAGAAATCTACCTGGATGCACATCTCGCACTGCACAGAAGTCAAAGATCCGAGTGAGCCAGACAGCCAAGACGAGCTAGTCAGCAGCATCCAAGTGTTGTTCACACCTGGAGACCTGAAGACAAATAAGTGACCAGGAGATGGGTAATAATAAATCCCCACTGGACATCAGCATACACTATTACTCCACAATCGAGTGGGTTACCCGAAGCGAAGTGAAGTGCTGAGATTGGTGGAGAAAATTCAGATCTAAACCTGGATCTGGTCTCTTGTGTGCACAATATTATTTACTTTTGCTGAGGAGTGAACCAGCTGATTGATAAAAAAACATTTTGTGATATCAATGGCGCCGTGACTTGGATCAGAAAGCCGTCTGAACACCAGCCACAAGGACCACGGACTGGAGGAATGGAATATAGAGTAGCCATGGTATGGGGTAAACTTTTATACCTATACTTATCCTCTCCCTGTCCTACTGCATAGTTTTTGCATGGTGTAAGTCGTCTTCTGTATCTATGAGTTGTTTTCACTCTCAGAATTAATTAATTGTTTAAATTGAGTAATCAGGGGAAGGTTTAGGAAAGTTCCAGCCTTAGACTGTAAGGAAAATGCCTGTTCCCTTAAGATCACCATGACTACTGTTCTAGCTTCTGGGCGGTTCCGTTTTACTTTGAGCCTATCTCTTTTCTCAGACTTTCTGCCAATTAGGTGTGGGGTTGTATTTATATCTGGCTTCGTCCACCTGGTCTTTGCTTGTGATTTTCCTAGTCTTCTGGTGTTTTGATCAAGCTCTGACACTCCCTGACTTCTGACTTTTGGACTTCTTGGAAACTGACCTTGGCTTGTCCCTCGTTAACCCCTTGTTTTCTGATTTTGATTATCTGCTCCCGGCAGGTTCTGACCTCTGTTGTATCTGATTTCCACTTGCTCTGTTTTGGACTTTCTATTTATCCTTTGGCTGGCTGGTTCCTGTTCAGATTTGCCTGCATTATACCTCTTATCCAACACTGAAATCTGCTTAGACAACCTGGGTTCTATGCAGCAAAGACCATCCCACCTTGCGGTCGGCTCTGGCAAAAACCTTAGAGTAGCCTTAGACTCTGTCGAAACCACAAAAAAGGCCATACTTACTAAGTGGGTAGGTGAAAACCCGTTCCCAGCAGGACGCAGACAGGTAAAAAAATGCTGCAGAAGGAGGGTGCATTAAATAGTGATAGCCACTCCCACTAGTCTTGGGGGGAGTGGCGAACTAAGTGCTCACAAGTGTGTGATAAATGAATGTCATTGTTAGTGCAGTGCGTGTGAATGTATGGTAAAAAAGAAAAGTGTATGTATGGGAGTGTCAGAAATGTGTGATAATGTAATAAGAAATAAATGTGTGATGAATGGGGGTCAGTGCTGTGAATAGTACACGGGGTGCCAGTACTATGTGTAATACGTGGAGGGATATTGTGCTGGTCGTCAGGCATAGCATATCTTTCCGGATCACAGCCTATTTGTAACGCCGCTACTATTAGCTAAGGCAGGCTGCTCTGCATGCCAAGCCAAACGCCAGCACATCATGCCCTCCCAGCATATAAGACCCGGCTGCGTCCTGATAAAAAGTATACATAGTAAACATATCCATGAAACATGGGGTATTAGTTGTTATTTTGGCCAAAATACGCAAAGCTCGCAACCCAACGTCACGGGTCCCCAGTGCCTTGCGAGTCTGTCGATCAGAGTTGTGACAGATTTGAGGTTGCGGTTTTATTTGCACTCTCTCCCCGGCAGTCTCCAGCAGCCTTTGGGGAATCGCTCAACTTGCAATTCCATAACACAGGCTTGATTTTTCTTATTTCTGTGCTGTCTATCTCATGACTTAGGTGTTGTTCCACACAAGAGACACCTTGACAAGTAAAGGCCTACTGACCAGTGGTGGCAAAGAGCAGGACTGAGTTTAAACCAGTTCATGGAACTGGGTCTGTGGGCTCTGGGAGATGCTGATTTTAGTACAATGGGGCTAAGTAAGTCACTTGCAGTTTTAGAGGTTCCAGGAACTAGCACGCTTTCTGTGATGTGAGGTAGACACGGTCTGGGACCTGTGAAAGCATGGTCTCAATGGAGACAGAGAGCTGCAGAAATCCCTAAATGATTGGTTAAGTGGCCTAGGAGGTTCAGGTATCCTGTTTGTGTTAACACAGATTATATTTATAATCCCTATGTTTTATGTCATGTCTCACGTGTTCACAATGCACCTTTAAGTCTGGACAAGTAATGGATCAGACTCTTCCCTTTCTCTGTAGGTTAGATTAGTCTTCATTTTAAGGACACAAAATGAGTGCAGATCGTGTATTACAGTATGAGAACGTTTTTATGTGTTTATGTTCTTTATATGTACATGTTCCAGAATAGCTCAGTATGTGTTTCTTTGACTATAAACAAGTCTGCTTTTGTTTCGCCATTTGAAGGATTGTTATAACTAGATATAGCTTGCCGCGTTTTTATGTGTTAATAGTAACCAATCTTTGATTTTGCCAGGAAACCTCTATCTCCTTAGTGTGGGTCAGACAATATCTGACCGTTTCTAAGGAGTTCACTTTCTCTTCCTATTACACAAGTTTCGGGATATCTTCTCAGGGTGTTAATTTGAAAGTAGAGTGCTCGTAATTTGCTCCTCACATTGGTTTCTCACACTGTACTATCCATTGTCAACTGCAAGTCCAATGAAGCAATACTTGAACCAATCTTGATGGAAACCACAGAAGAATAAACAGGAATGGAATTCGAAGATAAGAATAAAAACTGTAATGGCAGGTTTAACCAAACAAGGGCTGAAATCCATTCAAGTTCAAGGAGTATTCTTGCTATTTAAATAGCTTGCCTTGTCTGGTTCCTGGATGATGATGTCTGGTCCCTGGATGATGCATCAAAATCTTATAAAACTTCCCAACAATCTGTGCACCTAAATTTATAAGGTTGATACTTATGTGAGTCTTAAAGGTGTTGTGCAGTTTGGGAGCTGTTTTTTTATACTAATGACCTATCCACAGGATAGGTCATCAGTATTTGGTCGGTGGGGGTCCTACACCCAGACCCCACACCGATCAGCAGTGCTGGCTGCCTCCAGGCACTGGAAGCTATGCAGGGTTGGTGCTGGAAACAGAATGCTCCGACCACTGTATAGTGGCTGTAGTGGCATATATTTCATTTATGTGGTAATAACGTCGGAATGCTTAAACCTATCCAAGCGATTCTGAGATTGTTTTCTTGTGACACATTGGGCTTTATGTTAGTGGTAAAATTTGGACGATGTATTCAGTGTTTATTGGTGAAAAATTGCAAAATTGAGAGAAAATTTATAAAAAATAGCATTTTTTAGAATTTACATGCAACTGCTTGTAAAACAGATGGTTATACTACACAAAATAGTTACTAGTTCACATTTCCCATATGTCTACTTTAGATTGGCATCGGTTTTTTTTAACATTCTTTTATTTTTCTTGGATGTTACAAGGCTTAGAACATTAGAACATAAACAGCAATTTCTCATATTTTTAAGAAAATTTCAAAAGCCTTTTTTTTAAGGTACTTGTTCGGTTCCGAAGTGGCTTTGAGGAGCCTATGTATTAGAAACCCCCATAAAACACCCCCCATAAAACTAGACCCCTCATAGTATTCAAAACAGCATTTAGAAAGTTTATTTAACCCTTTAGGCATTTCACAGAAATTAAAGCAATGTAGAGGTCAAATTTGCAAATTTCATTTTTCTTGCTGAATTTCAATTGTATTACATTTTTTTCTGTAACACAGAAGTTTTACCAGAGAAACACTACTAAATATGTATTGTCCAGATTCTGCAGTTTTTAGAAATGTCCCACATGTGGCTCTAGTGTGCTCGTGGACTAAAACACAAGCCCCAGAAGCAAAGAAGGACCTATTACATTTTGAGGCCTTCTTTTTTATTAGAATATATTTTAGGCAGCATGCCAGGTTTGAAGAGGGGTTGAGGTGCCAAAACAGTAGGAATCCCCCAAAAAGTGACCCCATTTCGGAAACTACATCCCTCAAGGAATTAATTTATGGTTGTTGTTACCATTTTGACCCCACAGTTTTTACACAGCACGTATTTGAATTGGGCTGTGAAATAAAAAAAAAATGATTTTTTTTTCCAATAAGATGTAATTTTTCATCAAAATTTCTTATTTTTACAGGGAACAAAATACCCCAATTTCTCCTGAGTACAGCAATACCCCATTTATGGTGATAAACTGCTGTTTAGGCCCATGGGAAGCCTCAGAAGGGAAGGCACGCTGTGTATTTTTTTTAGTGCAGATTTTGCTGGATTGGTTTTCGGGTGCCATGTCGCATTTGCAGAGCCCCAGAGGTATCAAAGCAATGGAAACCCACCAGAAGTGACCCCATTTTGGAAACTACACCCCTCAAGGAATTCATTTATGGGTAATGTGACAATTTAGACGTCATAGTTTCTTCACAGAACGTGTTTGAATTGGGCTTGGAATTAAAAAAAATACTAATTTTTTCCAATAAGATGTAGTTTTAGCTCAAAATTTCCTATTTTTACAAGAAATAAAATACTCCATTTTGTTGCCCAATTTGTGCTGAGTGCAGCAATATCCCATTCGTGGTGATAAACTGGCGTTTGGGCCCATGGGAGGGCTCAGAAGGAAAAGAGCGCTATTTGTTCTTTGGAGTCCAGATTTTGCTGGATTGGTTTTCGGGTGCCATGTCGCATTTGCAGAGTCCCAGAGGTATAAAAGCAATAGAAACCCACCAGAAGTGACCCATTTTGAAAACTATACCCCTCAAGGAATTCATTTATGGGTGTTGTGACCATTTTGATCCCATAGTTTTTTCACAGAACTTATTTGAATTGGGCTGGGAATTAAAACCAAATAATTTTTTTACAATAATATGTAGATTTGGTTGAAAATGTCTTATTTTCACAAGAAATAAAATACTCAATTTTGTTGCCCAATTTGTCCTGAGTGCGGCAATAACCCATTTGTGGTGATAAACTGCCGTTTGGGCCCATGGGAGGGCTCAGAAGGAAAGGACCACCAGTTGGCCTACTGGGGATTTTCTGGTGCGAAGTCATGTATGCAGAAGCCCCTGAGGTACCAGTACAGTTGAAACCCCCAAGAAGTGACCCGTTTTAAAAACTACACCCTTAAGGCATTCATCTAGAGGTGTAGTGAGCATTTTGGCCGGAGACGTACACCCCATAAACTGTAATGTGTGTTCTCCCGGGTATGGCAATACCCTCAATGTGGCTGTTATCAGCAGCCTGGGCACACAGCAGGGCTCAGAAGGGAATGATGAGGGGGATAAGCTGTGCAGAGTGCATCAGGGGAAGTAAAACTGGGTAGATTAAAAATCAAGGGATGTATGATACATTTTAAAACACTCTTTCATACAGAGCCTTAGTTTTTTGGGACACGTGTCACATTGATATATTGTGTCCTCCCTTATCCCCCTCTTATAGCAGACTTTGCACCTCTTTTGACTTTTTCCCTTCTTGCCAGTTTGGGGAACTTCTCCTGGAAAGTGTTGCCCTGGTACGATGCATGTGGCCTCGCTTCCAGCTTCTTATAACACACCGCATTGCGCTGTAGGGCTTCAGGACTTGATCTGACAAGTCCACCCCTCCCATGTAACTATTGTAGTCAGTGGCGTAACTACCGCCGTAGCAGCAGTAGCGGCTGCTCCGGGGCCCACGGCATGAGGGGGCCCGTGTCGCCCGCCGGCACGGGCCCCCACCATGGCCGGAGGCTCTGCTAGCAGCCGCTATGGCTGCTACAGCGCGACGCCACTGAACACTACGGCAGAGCAGGGAGGTATCTTCCCGCTCTGCCATTAAACAAAAGACATGTATCCCCTCTCCACAGGAGAGGGGATACATGTGTGATCGCTGGCAGCGATAAGGAGAACGGGGGAAAGTCCCATGAAGCTCTCCATCACAAACCTCGGACTTCCGGGGTCTGTGTCGGCAGCTCCGGAGAAATGAATGGAGCGCCGGTCCCACTTGTGCGCATGCGTGACCAGCGCTCCTTTAATTTTTTTTAGTGAGCTGCGCAGACGCCGGAAGTCAGAGGTTAGTCATGGAGAACTTCAGGGGACTTTCAGTCCCCCTTTCTCCCTATCGCTGCCAGCGATCACATATGTATCCCCTCTCCTGTGGAGAGGGGATACATGTCTTTTATTAGGACACACTGTGGGTCGCATTTTTTTGGGAGGGGGACGCTGTATGGCGTTCCCTACAGGGGGGGGCTGTATGGCGTTCCCTACAGGGGGGGGGGCTGTATGGCATTCCCTACAGGGGGGGGCTGTATGGCGTTCCCTACAGGGGGGACGCTGTATGGCGTTCCCTACAGGGGGGGCTGTATGGCGTTTCCTACAGACCCCCCCTGTAGGTAACGCCATACAGACTCCCTGTAGGTAACGCCATACAGTCCCCCCTGTAGATAACGCCAGACAGCCCCCTCTGTAGGGAACGCCATACAGCCCCCACCGTAGATGGCGCCATGCAGTCCCCTCTGTAGATAGCGCCATACAGTCCCCCCTGTAGATAGCGCCATACAGTCCCCCTGTATATAGTGCCATACAGCCCCCTGTAGATAGCGCCATACAGCACCCCTGTAGATAGCGCCATACAGCCCCCCTGTAGATAGCGCCATACAGCCCCCCCTGTAGATAGTGCCATACAGCCCCCCCTGTAGGGATCGCCATACACCCCCCCTGTAGGGAACGCCATACATTCCCCCCGTAGATAACGTCATACAGCCCCCTCTGTAGATAGCGCCATACAGCCCCCTCTGTAGATATCTACAAAGGGGGCTGTATGGCGTTATCTACAGGGGGGCTGTATGGCGTTATCAAAAGGGGGGGTTTGTAAAAAAGGCACTATCTACAAGGGGGGGGGTTGTGTGACACCCGGGGGAGGGGGGCCCCAGTCAAAAGTTTGTTATGGGGCCCAGTCTTTCCTAGTTACGCCCCCTGATTGTAGTCCAGGATGCAGTCTGGTTTGGGGGTCTCTGTACTGGTACCTCTTACTGGTATATGGCTACTGGTGTGGCCATGTATTGTTGTCAATACAAGGACATCTCTCTTGTCCTTGTACTTGACACACAATATGTTGCTGCTAGAATGTGCCCTGCTCTCACCCCTTCTTGTTTGCCCAAGCAGAGTCTTAGGGAGGCCTCTCAGATTTCTTCTAGCAGTGCCGCATGATGCAGGACTTCTGGAAGCGAGGCACTTGAAGAGTGGGACGCTGGTATAAAAATTATCCAGGTAGAGGTGGTAACCCTGGTCCAGCAGTGGGTGCACCAAATACCACACAATTTTTGCATTAACTCCCAGTAAGGGGGCATTTTGGGGGCTGAATACTGGTGTCCTTCCCTTCATATATCCTAAATTTGTAGGTATAGCCTGATGCACTCTCGCACAGCTTATACATCTTCACGCCATACCTTGCCCTCTTACCCGGCAGGTACTGGCGGAATTGAAGCCTCCCTTTAAAATGGGGGGGGGGGGGGTGGGGGGGGGTTTGCTTGGGAAAACCGGGCACTGAAACGGTCTAATAGGGGTCTCCGTTAATACAAATGGTCAAAACTGGGGTCATCTCGGGGTGGGCGCTGCTCATTATCAGTATAATGTAAGAAGCGTAGTATTGCCTATTTTTTTAGGTTCCAGTTCAGTTCTGAAGTTGTTTTGAGGGGCCTATATATTAGAAACCCCTATGAAACACCCCATTTTAGAAACTAGGGGTGAAATTTAAATGTATTTATTTTTTTGTCAGAAAATCCTTTTTATACCATTTTTTTCTATAGCACAAAAGGTTTAACCAGAGAAACGCAACTCAATATTTATTGCCCAGATTCTGCAGTTTTGAGAAATATCCCACATGTGGCCCTAGTGCACTAATGGACTGAAGAATCGGCCTCCGAAGCAAAGGACCACCTAGTGGATTTTGAGGCCTCTTTTTTATTAGGCGCCATGTCCGGTTTGAAGAGGTCTTGTGGTGCCAAAACAGTGGAAACCCCCCAAAAGTGACCCCATTTTGGAAACTAGACCCCTTGAGCAATTCATTGTAGTTTTCATGGGGTGCATGCAGCTTTTTGATCAGTTTTTATTCTATTTTTAGGAGGCGTGGTGATTAAAAAACAGCAATTCTACTATTGTTTTATCATTCTATTTTTTTTACAGCGTTCACCATGCGCTATAAATGACATATTCACTTTATTCTGCGGGGCGATACGAATACGGCGATACCATATGTTTATGGCTTTTTTTTATGTCTTATGGCGTTTGCACTTTTTGTGTTACCATATTCTAAGAGCCAGAACTTTTTTATTTTTCCATCAAGAAAGCCCTGTGAGTTCTTGTTTTTTGCATAACGAACTGTAGTTTCGATCATTACCATTTTTAGGTACATGCGACTTTTTGATCTCTTTTTATTCCATTTTTTGGGAGGTGAAGTGACCAAAGAATTGTGATTCTGGTACGGTTTATTATTATTTTCTTTTACGGCGTTCACCGCGCGTGATAAATAATGAAATCATTTTGTAGTTCAGGCCGTTACGGACGCGGCAATACCAATTATGTATCGTTTATTTGTTTGTTATTATATTTTTATTAATAATAAAGGACTGATAAGGGAGAAAGGGGGATTTTTACTTTTAGCACTTTTAAAACTTTTATTTTCTTGTTTTTACACATCTTTTTTTTACTTTTTTTTTTACTTTATTACTTTGTCCCACTAGGGGACTTGAGGGCAGGAGGCCCTGATCGCAATTTTAATACACTGCACTACATGCGTAGTGCAGTGTATTAGAGCTGTCAGCTACTCACTGACAGCAAGCATAGTGGGTCCTGACTTTGTTAGGTGTCCGGTTGCCATAGTCACCTTCGCCGGCCGCTATCGTGTACCAGGCCGGCGATGGTAGCTTAACCCCTAAAAAGCCGCGATCGTTATTGAACGTGGCTTTTAAGGGGTTGATCAGTGGGGACACAGTGATCGGTCCCTGCTATAGGAGCTGCGGCAACCGCTGTACAAGATAGCAGCTGTCACAGCTCATGCATGTGTAGGGAAGATGGCCGAAACTCCCGTGACGTACTATTAGGTCATGGAGCGCGAACGATAGAGCTACCATGACCTAATAGTACGTCCAGGAGCGGGAAGGGGTTAAAGAAATAAAGAAATAGATGAACACTGTTTTTAAAACTCCAGGGCTAATATTTTATTGATTTTGGGATTCTAGGTAAAAATGCTCTTTAAATGGCTATTGCTATTTTCAACTTTTAAGGTATATCCATATCCTTTGGACGGCCGCAACAGCAGATTTCAGGCCTCCTGCCAGCGTCTCCATCCTAGGAGACGCCAGCTCACGTGGCTGTCCTACCCTGCATGAAAACTAAAAGATCCCTATCCAATCCCTAGATCACCCTAGACTAAAGAAAGGGCTCTGCCCTTCCATTCCATGCCTGAGCGTTGTTATTCTCTACCCATGTTTGTATTGCAAACGGTCCCTTTTGTATCCTGCTCCCAGTGTTCCTGTATTCTGCTTCCTGTATCCTGTATCCATTTGTGGTCTCCTGTACTTAAGCCTCTAGTTGTAGTCGTGTGTATCTTCTACTGTCATCTGGCAAGCCTAGTGTCACCTGCCTCGTCTGCTGTCACCTGCCACGTCTGCTGTCATCTGCCACACCTGCTGTCATATAACACGTCTGGTATCATCCGCTATGTCTGCCATCATCTACCACGTCAAGTACCATCCATGCCAAAGCCAACACACATGGTGTAGTCAGGGCGGATAGGCTGCGTCAAGCTAAGCAGCATATCCGCCGTGAGCACGGTAGGGAATGCCGTCCGAAAACCCGCACCACACTGTGCTGCATTTTTTTGGACGTAAATTCCGCTGCGTAAATTATCGCACATAATCCCTGGATTACGTTGCAGGCCATATGACCGTTGCAGCCTGTAATTAGCTGCAGCGGTCACATGGCCTGCTACGTCAACCGGGGAGGCCAGACTTGTGAAGAAGCAGAGAACTCTGGGTAAGTATAACTTTATTTTATTTTTTTCTCATTTGCGATTTTTGCGGCAGAACCGCTTTGATTCCGCCACAAATATCGCAACACACACCACTCTGTTGCGTGTTTAAGAACCCCATTGAATTCAATGGGAAAACTCGCAACAGAAGAGATGCAATTTCACAGCATTAATTGACATTCTGCGGTTAAAGAAACCGCACCGCAGGTAAATTTTTGTGCGTTTTTTTCGGCTGTAATTTTCCGCAGTGTGGGGATGAAATTTGTTTAAATCTCACCCACACTGCTGTTACTGTAATACGATGTAATACGCTGTGGATTTTCCGCAATGAATCCGTTGCGGAAAAAATCCACAGTGTTTACGCTGTCTGTGTTTTTACCCTCACAGGTACTCTTGTGCTAGGACTTTGCATAGACTTTGATATAAACTGTTTGGCCAGCTGCCACTCCGCTGTGGCAGAGCGGCCTAGTGGGTCCACATATCCCTAGATCGTGACAGTAGGCTCAGGCCATGGAACCCACTGGTCAACCAAAGACGGCATTTCAGGTGATGCAAACAGATATGCATGACCGGCGTGCACGCCAGGATCAACTCCTACTCACAGTAAATTCCATCATCACCCGCTTGGATCATCGTCCTGCCCCCTCTGGATGCTGCTGCCGTTCCACTGCCTGTTACTCCTCCTGCTTGTTCTGGATCCATAGTTTCCCTACCTCTACCGCCTCGCTATGACGGAGATCCATTTTAAACTGTGTGCTCATCCCTTCCCCTCTGATGAGGCCAAGGTAGCATACATCATTTCCCTTCTTGCTGGCAAGACCTTGGCATGGGGAACCCAATCTTGGAATAGGAGGGCCCGGAATTCTCAAATCTAGAATTATTTTTAGAGATTGTTAAAGGGCTGGTATATTAGTGGGATTCACTAGCTAGTATCACTCGCTCTTATAACCTCCTTTATATCAGGGTCACAAGGGTTATGCCTAGCTCCCCTACCTTTTTTCCTGTATTAAAGCTAACTATCTACTTTGCCACCAGGTGTATGTGTACGCAGTAATTCAGTACACAATTGTATAATAAAAGCAATATTTATTCATACAAATCACACTGAGGCCTAATTCACACGAGCGTGTTCGCTCCGTGATATACGGTCCGTGTGTCGGCCGCATTTCCAGGACCGAACACACTGCAGGGAGCCGGGCTCCAAGCATCATAGTTATCTATGACGCTAGGTGTCACTGCCTCGCTGCGGGACAACTGTCTCGTACTGAAAAATGACGCCAAATGTCCTCTCCCAAATTATCTATTCCTATAACCATAGTCTCTTCAGATAGATCATACTCCTCCTCTGCCTATTTGGATTCCGGAGCAGCTGCAAATTTTATCCAGAAGGATCTAGTGGAACGCCTGCATCTACCCACGGTTCCTCTGGAGAAACCCCTGGCTGTTGCCACTGTGAATGGACTGCCATTACCCAATCCTATTTTCTCCATAACTGAACCGCTGACACTAGTAATCGGAGTTCTTCACTTGGAACGTATTGCCTTTCTCGTCTTGCCTAGATCTATCAACCCTGTTCTGCTGGGCCTGCCTTGGCTTTGTCTGCATGGTCAGGTTCTCGACTGGAATTCCGTTGAAATCCTCCAATGGGGATCCAAGTGCCTTCATCTCTGTCTGCCATATATTCGTCCTGTTTTGCCTGCACTGCCTCAGTCACTCTCCGCACTGCCCTCTCATTATGCCAATTTTGCGGACATCTTTAGCAAGAAGAAAGCAGAGACTCTTCCTACCCATCGCATCTATGATTGCCGTGTTGAATTGCTTCCTGATGTCTGACCCCTTCGTGAACGAGTCTATACTCTTCCTCTGCCGGAGACCCTGGCCATGTCTGTGTATGTGAAAGAGAACCTTGAGAGAGGGTTCACCCAGAAGTCTTCCTTCCCGGCCGGAGCCGGATTCTTCTTCATGAAGAAGAAAGATGGATCTATTCGTCCATGTATTGACTACCGAGGTTTGAACCGAATCACGGTAAAAAATAAATACCCCTTGCCGCTCATCTCAGTACTCTTCAATAGGATTTGTGGGGCTGAGGTGTTCACAAAGCTGGATCTACGCATGGCTTATAACTTGATCCGTATCTTAAAAGGTGACTAGGGGAAAACCGCATTGAACACCCGAGACGGTCACTACGAATATTTTGTGATGCCCTTTGGACTGTGTAACTCCCCAGCCGTGTCCTAGGAGTTGACATCTTCCGGGATCTGCTGTATGTCTGTGTGGTGGTCTATTTGGACGACATCCTGATCTAGTCACCCAATTTGACGACACATCGTAAGCATGTTCGCCCAGTTCTGCTGCGGTTAAGCGTGAATCACCTATATGCTAAACCCGAAAAGTGTGCGTTCGAGAGGAACCCTATGCACTTCCATGGATACATTGTTTCTGACCGCGGACTCAAGATGGATCCAGAAAATGTGAAGTCCATCTTACAGTGGCCGCGTCCACAGGGTTTTCGGTCTATACAACGATTCTTGTGATTCGCAAAGTTCTACCGACAATTTTATCCCGAACTTCCCATCTCTGGCTGCTCCAATCTCTGCCCTTATTAAGAAGGGGGAGAATGCCAAGGTTTGTCCCGTCAGAAGCAGAGGCAACATTTACCAACCTCAAGAGCGCTTTCACTTCAGCCTCAGTTGTCTATCACCCTGATGCTTCTCGGCAGTTCTTTCTGGAGGTGTATGCGTCTTCCTTTGGTGCTGGAGCACTACTATGTTAAAAAAAACTCTAAAGGCAAGTTAATGGCCCATGGCTTCTTTTCAAAATTATTCTCTCCGGCAGAGCACAACTATTCCACCCGGGATCGGGAGTTGCTGGCCGACAAGCGGGCTGGGAGTGGAGACACTTACTGGAAGGTGCTATTCACCCTATTATCAGCTATACAGATCACAAGAGACTCACATACCTACAGTCAGCACAACTAAATCCTCGCCAAGCCAGATGGTCGCTGTTCTTTTCCCAATTTAAATTTTTGCGTCACTTCACACGTGCAGACAAGAATGTGAAGGCTAATGCCCTGTCTCGCTCTTTTGAAACCCATGACTCTGAGGAAACTCCTCAATTTATCATAGATCCTTTTAGGATTATTGCCACTAACCCTTATCCAGAAAAACTTTTGTTCGTGCTACAGACAGGAAGAGAATCCTCTGCTGGGGACACTGGGCTTCAAACACGCTGGTCACTCTGGTGTCCAAAAGACGCAGGACTTGATAGCTCGTCATTACTGGTGTCCCACGCTGCCTAGAGATGTTATGGACTATGTTTCTTGATGTACGAACTGTGCCTCGAACAAGTCTACCCGCTCCAAACCTATTGGTCTGCTCCTACCTCTGCCTGTCCCTAATGCCCCTTGGCAACATATTACTATGGACTTCATTACAGACCTTCCTCCTTCTACTGGATGTACATGGTCTGGGTAGTGGTGGAAAGTTTATCTAAAATTGCACATTTTATTCCTTTGACTGGTCTTCCGTCTGCTTCTCGCCTGGCCAATCTATTTATTCTGCACATCTTCTGTCTGCACAGACTACCTCTGCATATCGTCTCATATAGGGGGGGTGCAGTTTACGTCCAAATTCTGGAAAGCCCTGTGCAAACTTTTACACGTAAAGCTGGACAGCTCTTCTGCCTATCACCCAAAGTCCAATCGACAAGTGGAGAGGGCCAATCAAATTTTTGAGAATTACCTTCCTCAATTAGTTTCCGCCCAACATGACAATTGGGTACAACTTCTTTGGGTGGAATTCTCTTACAACAATCATACAAGTGAGTCTACTGCTTCATCTCCTTTCTGTCTGAAAGGCATTATGGAGAAGCACGCTTGAAGTCATGTGATCCTTTTTCTAACCTGTACATTTGTTGGCGATCGCTAGTCAACATTTTGCAGTGATTCCTGTAACATGAACCCGAAAAATTTTAGGATTTGCTGATTTCAAAACTTTGTTTAAGGCCTCATGCACACGAACATATTTTTTCCCTCCCGTAAATACTGGCGTAAATACGGGTCCTTGGTCACACGTATTCGACCCGTGTTTCACCAGTATTTACGGACCCATGCCCGTAAATCGGGTCCAGTGTCACCAGTATTCCACCCGTATTTACGGGCACGTTTTCGCTGAAAAATTGCACTGCACTAATCGGCAGCCCCTTCTCTCTATCAGTGCAGGATAGAGAGAAGGGGCAGCCCTTTCCGAGGTAAAAGCAAAAGAAATTCATACTTACCCGGCCGTTGCCTTGGTGACGCGTCCCTCTCTTGACATCCAGCCCGACCTCACTGGATGACGCGGCAGTCCATGTGACCGCTGCAGCCTGTGATTGGCCTGTGATTGGCTGCAGCGGTCACATGGGCTGAAACGTCATCCCAGGAGGCCGGAGTGGAGGAAGAAGCAGGGAGTTCTGGATAAGTATGAACTGCTATTTTTTTTACACGTTGATTTATATTGTGATCAGAAGTCACTGTCCAGGGTGCTGAAAGAGTTACTGCCGATCAGTTAACTCTTTCAGCACCCTGGACAGTGACTATCCACCGACGTCGTCTAGCAACGATCCCGTAATTACGGGTGCACACACGTAGTCACCAGGAATTACGGGAGCCCCATAGACTACTATGGGCCTGCCCATGCCATAATTACGGCCTAAAATAGGACATGTTCTATATTTTTCAACGGCCGGGCACCTTCCCGTAAGCATACGGGGAGGTACCCGTGGCCAATAGAAGTCTATGGGCCCGTAATTACGGCCCGTGATTACGGGCGTTTTTACATTCGTGTGCATGGGGCCTTACCCTTTCCCTCTGCAGCCATTTTTCGGATTTTCACTTTTTGTTTTTTTCTCTCCACCTTCCAAAAGCCATAACTTTTTTATTTTTCCATCAATGTTGCCGTATGGGGTTTGTTTTTTGCGGGACGAGTTGTAGATTTTCACAGCACCATTTTTGTACCATATAATGTAGTGGGAAATTAGAAAATATATATATATATGTGGGGTGGAATAGGAAAAAAACTGTGATTCCTCAAACTTTTGAGTGTTTATTTTCTTACGACGTTAACCGTGCGGTAACAACTGCATGTTAACTTTATTTTGCGTGTCAATACAATTACATCGATACCAAATTTATTTAGTTTTCTTTATGTTTTACTACTTTTACAAGGAAAAAACTGATTGTTAAAAATAACATTTGAGTTTTGTTGCCATATTCTGAGAGCCATACCTTTTTTATTTTTCCGTCAATTTAGCGGTATGAGGGCTTATTTTTTGCACGACGAGCTGGAGTTTATATTGGTACTTTTTGATCACTTTTTATTTCCTTTTTTGTGGGAGATGAAGTGACAAAAATACAAAAATTCGGATGTTTTAATTATTTTTTTCTTACGTCGGTCACCGTGGGGACTAACTAATGATATATTATAATAGTTCAGACTTTTACGGATGCGTCAATACCAGCTATGTTAGCTTTTTATTTTGTTTACATTGTGCTTGAAGGGAAATGGGAAAAGGAGGTGTTTTGAACTTGTCCCCCTAAGGGATTTTAACCAGCAATTGTTAAATTGCTTGCACGATATACTGCAATACTAATGTATTGCAGTATATCGTGATTCTGACAATCTCCTATGAAGGGGGGGCCGTTGGAGCATTACAGGGGGTTGCCTCCCTGTTTTTCTTAATTTAAATGTTGCGGTCGCTCTTGACCGTGGCATTTAACGGGATAAACAAGCGGGATCGTGCTCGGGTAATTAGACCCCCATATAGTAGATAGTCCCCCATATAGTAGTTAGGCTCCCCATCTAGTAGATTGGTGACCCCCATATAGTAGATAGATGACCCCCATAAAGTAATAGGGTGCCTCCATATATTAGTTAGGTGTAGCCATGTAGTCAATAGGGGACCCCATATAGTCATTAGGATGTTAGGCCCCCATATAGTAGATAGGTGACTCCCATATATTAGTTAGGCCCCCTCCTCTTATAATAGTAACCCTTTTGCCAATGAAACGTAAAAAAAAAAAAGGAAACTCAGCTAACCTAGTTCCCACGATGAGCCGTTGCGTCTTCGGCCTGCTGCCCGTCACAGGCAGTGTGATGCAGTGACGTCATAACGCTGCCTGCGCTGGGATGTCAGGCTGGTCTCCTCACAGTCCTTATAAAGCTCTAGCAGGCCACAAGCCTAAAACAGCCTGTGGCTTACTAGAGTTAGTGGCAGGGTTCATTGACTCTCTGCTCCAGTATAGTAAATGAAGCGGAGCTCACATGGGAGCCTAGAACTGCCAGGCCCCCATTCCCTCCAGTCCAGGTCACACCCTCTGCGACCGCAATTGTTATGCCCCCGGTAAACACTGAGATTTGCCTATAAGCACAGAAGGCCTGTGCCTATAGGTGGCCTTGGGGCAAGAGTGTCTGCTGAAAACACAATTTACATAACGCACAAAGGGCCTGTTCACATCAGCGTTCGGGATCAGTTCAATCTTTCTGTCAGAGGAAAGGTTGACTATGCTATTGTTTCTATGAAAAGACGGAAACTTTACAGAACGGAAACAAACTAAAACATACTGAAACGGAAGCGATAGTTTCCGTTTGGCTTTGCGTTCATCGGTTCCTGATGAAAAGATTGACCGGAACTGATGAACGGAACCTGAACGCTGATGTGAACAGGCCCTTAGCAATGTGCATTCATATGTAAATGTTATGGCTTTATATGTAAATAAGGCCCACACAGTGCTGTGGGATTTAGAGAAGGTCCCCCAGGGATGGACCAGGGGCTGTAGAGAGTGCTAGATGTCGTAAGAAGTATCCCTGCAGTGTTCCACTTTATTTTGTAAGAGCAGACAGGTATTTTAAAAAAGATACATAACTATAGGTCTGGCCCATGTTACATGTGGAATTTAAACCACCAGACAATCTGTGCCTACAGGCTCCCATCGTTCTGACTTACCCCTCAACGGCCGCGCCCATGGACATGTGAGTTCCCTGCAGTTTCGTCCCACTGTGAGGCGCCGGCACTCACTTCCTGGTATCGAGACTGTCTCCCGGAGGGCGCTCGCGCGAGAATGCTCTTAAAGGGCCAGTGTGCGCATAATTGCAGGAAGTCTGCAATCAAGCCCAGAATGCTACTGGACTATAAAAAGGGCTCTGCCCTCCTGTTCCTTGCCTGAGCGTTGTTTGTTACCCAAAGTTTGGCTTGAAATTGGTCTCCTATTGTCTTCCAGTTTCCAAGTGTTCCCTGTTCCTGTAACCTGTATCCTGTATCCCGTTCTATCCTGGTCAAGTGCCGTGCTGAGCTGTTGTCATGTTGTGCTGTATTCCACGCCTGTTCTGCTACTCCACGCCTGGCGTCTACATGCTGCCTGGTCCCAGCCGAGCCTAGCTTGCTACTGTCCGAGTTGCCACAGTTACCCTTTCTGGACTATAGACTCTGTACTATACCTGTTTGGCCAGCTGCCATCCCGCTACTAGGTACGGCCCAGTGGATCCACACCCCGCATCATGACAGTACACTCAGGTGGACCCTACTGGTCAATTCAAGGGTATGCCACCCTCCCAAGCCATGCAGGCGGACCTGCAGGATCTCCGAGAAAGACAGAATCAACTTCCTGTGGCAGTGGACTCCATGGCACAGCAGCTAGGGACGCTAGGTGCTTCCCTTCCTGCTCCTATGTAAGCTCCTCCATTCGACCCTCCTGCTACACCTCCTGGCTGTTGCGGTTCGGATCCTCGGTTCTCGCTGCCATTACCTTCTCGGTTCCATGGAGACGCAAGTACGTGCAGGGGGTTTCTGAACCAATGCCATATTCATTTTACCCTGCACGTTCGAGCATTTCCGTCGGACGGAACCAAGATCACCTTCATCGTGTCTCTACTTGCTGGCAAGGACCTGGCATGGGCGAACCCAATCTGGGGACGTGAGGGACCCGAGACCCAAGACTTCCAGGGGTTCGTGCAGATATTCCATACTGTTTTCGAGGAGCCAGGATGAGTCTCGTTGACAGCCATTGCTATCTTTAACCTTCGCCAGGAGGACACCTCCATGGGCGAATACATCATCCAGTTCTGGACCCTGGCAGGAGAACTGTCCTGGAACAATGAGGCCTTGGTATCATCCTTCTGGCATGGTCTATCGCCCGAGATCAAGGACGTACTTGCTGCTCGAGATCTACCACCTGCCTTGGACGACCTGATTCTGCTTGCTACTCGGGTGTACATAAGGCTCAGGGAGAGATCTCATGAGGTTCGACAGGAGAGACGGCTTCCTAGACTGGCGCCCAACTTCCAGCAACCCCTCTTGCCGCCTTCTACTGCTTTGCCCAAGGTTCCGATGCAGGTGGATCGGCTAAAATTGTCCGTTCAATTGTCCGCACCTCTGGACTCTGTTTATATTGCGGCCTTGCTGGCCATGTCGTGCGTCTGTGTCCTCAGAAGCCAAAAACCCCAACACCTAGGTTTGGTTGGAGAGACAACCCTGGGTGCTACTGCATTTAATCGAGAACTCTCCTCCAAACTGTTCATTCCCGTGAACCCAGTTTCGTCTGTGACCAAGCCATTGAGACTTCAAGTGGGAGCTCTTCACTCTGAGCTCATCTCCCTGTTTGTCCTGCCCAAGGCCATCTACCCCGTGCTGCTGGGTTTGCCTTGGCTCTGTTTGCACGCCCCAGTCCTGTATTGGAACTCTGGAGAGGTTCTCCAGTGGGGTTCCAAGTTTCTCGACCACTGTCTGGGTCATATCCATCCACCGCAGTCTCCTCCACATCAGTCATTGGGTTGCCTTCTTGTTACTCTATGTTCTCTGATGTCTTCAATAAGAAGGAAGCAGAGACCTTGCCGCCACATCGAGCATATGATTGTCTGATGTACTTGGTTCCTGATTCGTCCCCTCCTCACGGTAGAGTGTACCCTCTCTCCTTGCCTGAGACCCAGTCTATGTCTGCCTACTGGGTTTAGACCCACTGGGTCACGAAGCTGGGTGTAGACCCACTGGACCGTACCGCGTAGCGGGATGGCAGCTGGCCAAACAGGTAAAGTACAGAGTTCAATAGTTCAGTGAGGATACCTGAGGCAACGTAGAAAGTAGTGAGGCAGGCACGTCCTGGACCAGGCGGCGGGAAGATGTCAGGTGAGGCATAGCAAATCAAGCGTAGACTGTAGCACAGCATGGCAACAGCACAGCACGGCAGTAGAACTGGGTAACACGGAAACAGGATGCTGGATACAGGAACAATATACACTGGGAAACTGGAAGACACTGGGACACCATTAGCACGACAAACTATGGGTAACAAACAACACTCTGGCAAAGAGAAGGAGGGCAGAGCCCTTTTTATAGCCCAGATGAGCTATAATGAGCTAGATTGCAGACTTCCTGCAAAATGAGCGCACTGGCCCTTTAAGACCGTGCACGCGCGGGCGCGCGTGCCCGCCGGAGATAGTCTCGGTGTCCGGAAGTGAGTGCCGGCGCCTCACAGGAGGACGACGCTGCACGCCGGTAAGATGTCCATGGCCATGGCCGTCGAGGTTTAAGTCAGAACAACGGGCCGTGGCCATAGACGTCACAGTATCCCCCCTCTTACGACCCCTCTTCTTGGGACCAGAGCGGGAGAGAAACTTCGTCACGAAGACAGGATCATCGATGTTCTCCTCTGGCTCCCAAGACATCTCTTCTGGGCCGAACCCCCTACAATCCACTAAATAAAATGTCCTTCCTCCCACCTTCTTGGTGGCCAGAATCTCCTTTACTTCGAAAGTCCCCGTTGAGCCGCCAGGGACCACTGCGGAACTAGGAGTCCTGGAGTAGCAGTTCAGGACCACGGGTTTCATCAGGGAGATGTGGAAGGAGTTAGGATGTCCTGAGTGTAGGGGGGAGCCGCAGCTTGTAGGATACCCGGCTGATTTGTAGCAGGATTTCGAAGGGTCCGAGGAACCTAGGGGCAAATTTGCACGACGGCACCTTCAGCCGGATATTCCTAGAAGACAACCAGACTTTAGTCCCTGGAAGGAACTGCGCAGGTGGCCGTCGTCTCGTATCTGCCTTTCTCTTCATGCGGTCCACCGCCAACAGGATAGAAGATCGGGTCTGTTGCCAAATCTGTAGGATCTCCCTGAAGGTCGAGTCGGCTGCAGGAACCTGGGACATAGTAGAAACAGGAAGAGGTATACGAGGATGCTGACCGTAGATGATGAAGAATGGACTGGAAGTGGTCGACTCACTGGTGCGGTTGTTATAAGAGAACTCTGCCCACGGGAGCAACTGCACCCAATCATCATGGCGCCTGGAAACAAAGGGACGTAGATAGTTCTCCATAATCTGGTTAACTCTCTTGACTTGCCCATTGGACTCGGGATGATAGGCCGAAGAGAAGTCCAATTTTACACCGAGGAGGCCGCAGAGTGCTCTACAAAACTTCAAGGGGAACTGGACTCCTTGGTCCGAGACAATATGCAGGGGCAAGCCATGCAGATGGAAGATGTGTTGTATGAAGATGTCAGCCAATCGCGTAGCAGACGGCAGCCCAGTCAATGGAATGAAATGTGCCATCTTGGAAAATCGATCCACCGCAACCCAGATCACACTGGAACTTGCAGAAGAAGAAAGATCCGTGACAAAGTCCATAGCGACATCTTGCCAGGGGGCAACGGGCTTAGGCAGTTATTGGAGCAGGCCAGCAGGTCTGGAGTGAGCAACTTTATTTGCTGCGCATACCGTACATGAGGAGACAAAGTCCATAACGTCTTTGGGTAGCGTGGGTCACCAGAACTGACGGGTGATTAGATCTTGGGTCTTACGAGCACCTACGTGACCTGCCAGCTTAGAACTGTGACCACAGTGAAGAATTCTTTCTCAGTCAGCCAGACGCACAAAAGTTCTTCCCGGAGGAATGTCTCTAACTTGCAGGGGATTCACAGAGAAGATGCAGGATGGGTCAATAATATTCTGTGGAGATTCCATGGCATCCTCCGTTTCAAATTATATAGACAAGGCGTCGGCCCTCACATTCTTGTCGGCAGGTCGGTAGTGTAGTTCAAACCGGAACCGAGCAAAGAACAACGACCACCTGGCTTGACGAGGATTCAACCGCTGGGCCGCCTGTAGGTAGGTCAAATTCTTGTGATCCGTGAAGATCAGGATAGGATGAACCGCGCCCTCCAGTGGCCAGTAACTGGCGATCCCCAATCGAGTACTTGCGCTCTGCGGAAGAAAACAGTATAGAATAGTAGCCACATACCACAGCCTTGCCTTTCTATCCTCTCTGGAACAACAGTGCACCAGCACCAACCGAGGAAGCGTCCACCTCTAACGAAAACTGTAGGGATACATCAGGATAGTACAGAATGGAGGCAGACGTGAAGGCTTTTTTTTAAGGATTCAAATGCGGCTTCAGCCTCCGCAGTCCACATTTTGGCATTCATACCCTTCTTAGTGAGGGTGGCGATAGGAGCAGTCAAAGATGAGAAGTTGGGGATGAACAGCCGATAGAAGTTGGCGAATGCTAGGAAGCGTTTTCTGACCCTTAAGCCTTGGGGGTGTTGCCACTCCAGGACAGCCTTTACCTTCTGGGGGTCCATTTTAAAGCCCTGATCGGAGATAATATAGCCCAGGAAGGATAGAGACTTCTTCTCAAATACACACTTCTCCAGCTTGGCATAAAGGCGATTCTCTCTTAGACGAAGCAACACCTGGCGGACATGACTTTAATGAGTTACTGGATCTGGGGAAAAAAATCAAAATGTCATCGAGATACACCACAACAGAAACATAAAGGATATCACGAAAAATGTCATTGACAAATTCTTGAAATACTGCGGGGGCATTACACAGGCCGAAGGGCATAACTAAGTATTCGTAGTGCCCATCACGAGTATTAAAGGCAGTCTTCCATTCGTCACCTCGACGAATCCGTATTAGATTGTAGGCCCCCCGCACGTCCAGTTTAGAATTTTTTTTTGCCCCCCGTATGCAATCAAACAGTTCAGAAATCAAAGGCAGAGGGTACCTGTTCTTCACCGTGATCTGGTTTATGCCTCGGTAGTCAATGCAAGGTCGTAGCGATCCATCTTTTTTCTTAACAAAGAAGAACCCCGCTCCGGCCGGGGATGAGGATTTACAAATGAAACCCCTCTCCAGGTTCTCCTTAATGTAGGCCAACATTGACTGGATCTCTGGCAAGAAGAGAGGGTACACTCTACCACGAGGAGGAGACGATTCAGGAACCAGGTCGATCGGACAATCATATGCCCGGTGTGGCGGCAAGGTCTCAGCCTCCTTTTTGTTGAAGACATCAGAGAACATGGAGAAACAAGAAGGCAACCCTGTCATAGGCTGAAGAGGGGCAGACTGTGGTGACTGGATATGGCCCAGACAGCAGTCAAGACACTTCGGGCCCCACTGGAGAACCTCTCCACAGTTCCAATCCAGGACGGGTGCGTGCAGACCGAGCCAAGGCAAACCCAGCAGCACGGGTTGAAAGCCTTGGACAGGGAGATGAGTTCAGCATGAAGGTCTCCCACCAACGGCTTGGTTACGGACACAACTGGGTCAGGCAATGGCAGTCCATCCACTGAGGCAACGATCAACAGCCTTTCAAGCGAGATAGTAGGCAACTGAAGAAGATCCACAAGGTCCTGGCAGATGAAGTTGGCTGCAGAGCCGGAGTCCAGATAGGCAGAGACCGGATGGGACCTCTCGCCAGCAATGATGGTTACGGGAATTAATAGTTTGGAAGAGAGTTCTTGATTCAATGTGTTGACGCCCAGGGTTGTCTCTCCAACCAAACCTAGGCGCTGGGGTTTTTTGGCTTCTGAGGGCACAGACGCACAACATGGCCGGCGAGGTCGCAATATAAGCAAAGTATAAAGGATCTGCCAGACACAGCTTCTGTGTCGACGCCCGTGGTTAATCAGTCTGGACCTGCTCCTAGGTCTGATAGAGTGACTCGATCTGATACCACTCAGGCTGGTAGGCTCAGAAGTGGGAGAACCTACCACAGCCTGGCCAGACAGTTGTGGCTCCCGCCCTCGGTCTATTTATACCTTCATTTCCTGCTTGTCTTTGCCTGTGTTTCTGGCTCATTCACTACGCCTGTTGCACACGGTGTTGCCGTGAGCAACTGCCCCATTTCCCTTAGCTTCTGTGTACCCTTGTCTGTTTGTCTGTCGTGCACATATTGAGCGTAGGGACTGTCGCCCAGTTGTACGCCGTCGCCTAGGACGGGCCGTGCAAGTAGGCAGGGACTGAGTGGCGTGTAGATTAGGGCTCACCTGTCTGTCTCCCTACCCCGTCATTACATAATCACAGGCCTATATACCTTTTCTACCCTGGTCCCTGACACAACTATGGACCCCCTTGAGACCCTGGCTCAGCAAATGCAGGGCCTCTCCCTACAGGTCCAAGCCCTGGCTCAGAGGGGCCACCAGCGTGATGCTACCCTGGTAGTGCCCCCACCTCACCTCTTGAACCCCACCTCAAGTTGCCTGACCGGTTCTCAGTGGACCGGAAGACTTTTTTCTCCTTTCGGGAGAGTTGTAGGCTCTATTTCCGTCTAAGGCCCCACTCCTCAGGTTCCTTGAGCCAGCGAGTGGGTATAATTATGTCCCGGCTCCAGGACAGGCCCCAAGAATGGGCCTTCTCCTTGGCTCCTGATGCCCCTGAACTTTCCTCTGTTGATCTTTTTTTTCTGCTCTCGGGCTCATATATGACAAGACTGACAAGACTGCCTTTGCCGAGAGTCAGCTGGTGACCTTACGTCAGGGTAAGAGACCCGTTGAGGAGTACTGTTCTGACTTTAGAAAGTGGTGTGTAGCTTCTCAGTGGAATGACCCTGCCTTGAGGTGCCAGTTTAGATTGGGTCTGTCGAACGCCCTGAAAGACCTGTTAGTTAGCTATCCCTCTTCTGACTCTCTAGATCAGGTTATGGACCCTAGCGGTCTGAAACGCGTAAGCGTGGTCCCGGGATTGTTGTTTTATCCCTTTTAACATGACCTAATAAAATTGAATTTTTTATCATTTGAGTGCTGGATCTGCCTTTCCTACACACTATTTTTGTTATGGCTTTAGCGGTACGTCTTGACCGACGTCTCAGGGAACGACGACTTGAACGTTTTTGTGCTTTCTCCTCTGGCTCCCCCATGATGGCTCCAGAGGTTCCGTTGCTTCGTTCTTCCAAGGAAAACTCGGATGAACCTATGCAACTCGGGGCCTCCGTGTCTCCCCAACAAAGTAGAGAGCTCCACAGGAAGAATGGTCTCTGCTTCTACTGTGGGGATGACAAGCATCAAGTGAAAAACTGTCCTAGGCATAAGAATAAGCAGCCGGAAGAACTTCCGCGCTTGATTGGCCATCGGGGAGGTCACTTGGGCGCACAGGTATTTCCCGTAAATATGAAACCTAATAAGATCTTGCTTCCCTTTCAGGTCTCTTTTGAGGGTAGGTCTGCTACCGGCAGTGCCTTCGTGGATTCAGGGTCTTCTGCTAATATTATGTCTGTGGAATTTGCTATGTCTCTAGCTATGCCATTGATTGATTTGCCTAAACCTGTCCCTGTAGTGGGTATCGACTCCACTCCACTTGCTAATGGTTATTTTACGCAGCATACCCCTGTTTTTGAACTCATTGTTGGCTCCATGCATTTGGAGCAGTGCTCTGTGCTGGTGATGCAGGGATTATCGTCCGATTTGGTTTTAGGCCTTCCCTGGTTGCAGATGCATAATCCCACGTTTAACTGGAATACTGGGGATCTTACCAAATGGGGAATTGAATGCATGACGTCATGTTTTTCTGTTAATTTTATTTCTCTCCCTGACAAGGTGAACACTCTACCTGACTTTATTCAGGACTTCGCTGATGTTTTTTCTAAAAAGGCCTCCGAAGTGTTACCTCGTCATAGAGAATATGATTGCGCAATCGATTTGGTACCAGGAGCTAAGCTCCCTAAGGGTAGGATATTTAATCTCTCTTGTCCCAAACGTGAAGCCATGAGAGAGTATATCCAGGAATGCCTGGCCAAGGGTTACATTCGTCCCTCTACTTCTCCGGTAGGTGCTGGCTTCTTCTTCGTATGGAAGAAGGATGGTGGTCTTAGGCCGTGCATCGATTACCGAAACTTGAATAAGGTCACTGTAAGGAACCAGTATCCCCTTCCTTTGATTCCTGATCTCTTCAATCAGATTCAGGGGGCCCAATGGTTCTCTAAGTTTGATCTTCAGGGGGCTTATAACCTTATCCGCATTAGAGAGGGGGATTGTAATGCCGGGGTAGGGAGACAGACAGGTGAGCCCTAATCTACCCGCCACTCAGTCCCTTCCTTCTTGCAACGGCCCATCCTAGGCGACGGCGTACAACTGGGCGACGGTCCCTACGCTCGATAAGTGCACGACAGACAAACAGACAAGGGTACACAGAAGTTAGGGAAATGGGGCAGTTGCACACGGCAGCACCGTGAGCAACGAGAGTAGTGAACGAGCCGAGTTAAACCAGGAGTGTACGAGGTACCAAACGCAGAGCAGGAGAGTAGTGAACGAGCCGAGTCAAACAAGGAGTGTATGAGGTACCAAACGCAGAGCAGGAGAGTAATCAGTAAAGCCAGGGTCAAAATGAAGCAGAGGACAAAATGTTCAAACAGCAGAGCCAGGACGCAGACAGAATCACAGGCAAAGGAGGAGCAGGAAATGCAGGTATAAATAGACAGAGGGCGGGAGCTGGCTCCGTCTGGCCAGGCTGTGATAGGCTCTCCCACTCCTCAGCCTCCCAGCCTGACTGGTGGAAGATCATGTCACTCTCTCAGACTTAGGAGCAGGTGCAGACTGATTACCCACGGGCGTCGACACATAAGCTGTGTCTGGCAGAAAATTGACAGGGATGAGTGGAAGACTGCATTTAACACGCCTGAAGGTCATTTTGAATACCTCGTCATGCCATTTGGGTTGTGTAATGCTCCCGCGGTCTTCCAGAATTTCATAAATGAGATTTTAAGAGACTACCTGGGGGTATTTCTTGTAGTGTACCTTGATGACATAGCAGGCTTACTATGCTCTTTGTCCATTTTCCAGAGACCTTGAACCCATATCTCCATGGATCTGCCTCCATCTCAAGGCAAGTCGGTGGTGTGGGTTGTAGTAGACCGCTTCAGTAAGATGTGCCACTTTGTGCCCCTTAAGAAACAACCCAATGCTAAAACGTTAGCTACCTTGTTTGTCAAACACATCCTGCGTCTCCATGGGGTTCCTGTCAATATTGTTTCTGACAGAGGGGTACAATTTGTTTTATTGTTTTAGAGAGCTTTCTGTAAAAAGTTGGAGATTGATCTGTCCTTCTCCTCGGCCTTCCATCCTGAAACTAATGGCCAAACCGAGAGGACTAATCAGTCTCTAGAACAATATTTAAGGTGTTTTATCTCTGACTGTCAATATGATTGGGTCTCATTCAATCCCCTCGCCGAATTTTCCCTTAATAACTGCGTCAGTAACTCGTCAGGGGTCTCCCCCTTTTTCTGTAATTTTGGGTTTAATCCACAGTTCTCCTCCGGTACACCTGGTGGTTCCAACAATCCCGAGGTAGATGTCGTTCATCGGGAACTTTGCACAGTCTGGGCCCAGGTTCAGAAGAACCTAGAGGCGTCCCAGAGCATACAAAAGACTCAGGCAGATAGAAGACGTTCTGCTAACCCCTTGTTTGTGGTCGGGGATCTGGTGTGGCTGTCTTCAAAAAATTTGCGCCTTAAAGTCCCGTCTAAAAAATTTGCTCCCCGGTATATAGGGCCGTACAAGGTCATTGAAGTCCTTAACCCTGTCTCCTTCCGACTGGAGTTACCCCCATCTTTTCGTATAGACGACGTGTTTCATGCCTCCCTCCTGAAACGCTGCTCCCCGTCCTTGGCTACCTCGAGGAAACCTCCGGTCCCTGTTCTCACCCCTGAAGGGGTAGAATTCGAGGTGGCCAAGATTGTGGACAGCAGGATGGTCCAAGGCTCCCTCCAGTACCTGGTCCATTGGTGAGGATACGGGCCTGAGGAGAGGACCTGGGTACCCGCCCGAGATGTTCACGCTGGGGTATTGCTCAGGACGTTCCATCTTCAGTTCCCCAATAAGCCAGGACCACCTAGAAAGGGTCCAGTGGCCCCTCATAAAAGGGGGGGTACTGTAAAGTATCTGCCAGACACAGCTTCTGTGTCGACGCCCGTGGTTAATCAGTCTGCACCTGCTCCTAGGTCTGATAGAGTGACTCGATCTGATACCACTCAGGCTGGTAGGCTCAGGAGTGGGAGAGCCTATCACAGCCTGGCTAGACGGTTCTAGCTCCCGCCCTCGGTCTATTTATACCTTCATTTCCTGCTTGTCTTTGCCTGTAATTCTGTCCTGTTTCCTGGCTCTACTGCTCCTGCTATTATTATTCACCTTGCTTCATTATGACCCTGGCTTAACTGACTACGCTCCTGCTCTGAGTTTGGTACCTCGTACACTCCTGGTTTGACTCGGCTCGTTCACTACGCCTGTTGCTCACGGTGTTGCCGTGAGCAACTGACCCATTTCCCTTAGCTTCTGTGTACCCTTGTCTGTTTGTCTATCGTGCACATATTGAGTGTAGGGACCATCGCCCAGTTTTACGCCGTCACCTAGGACGGGCTGTGCAAGTAGGCAGGGACTGAGTGGTGGGTAGATTAGGGCTCACCTGTCTGTCTCCCTACCCCGTCATTACACAAAGTCCAGAGGTGCGCCTGTGCTGTTTCTCCTGGACAGATAATTTTAGTCGGTCTACTTGCATCGGGACCTCAGGCAAAGCAGTAGAAGCACGCAAGAGGGGTTGCTGGAAGTTGTGCGCCAGTCTAGGGTGCCGTCGCTCCTGACGAACCTCGTGAGATCTCTTCCTCAGCCTTATGTCTACAAGAGTGGCAAGCAGAATCAAGTCGTCCCAGGCAGGAGGCAGGTCTCGAGCGGCCAGTTCGTCCTTGATCTCGGACGACATGCCATGCGAAAAGGATGCCACCAAGGCCTCATTGTTCCAGGATAGCTCTCCTGCCAGAGTCCGGAACTGGATCGTATATTCGCCCACGGATGTGTCCTCTTGGCGAAGGTTGAAGATAGCAGTTGCTGCCGATGAGACTCTCCCTGGCTCCTCAAAAACAGATCGGAATATCCGCACGAACCCCTGGAAATCTTGGGTCTCGGGTCCCTGATATTCCTAGAGAGGATAAGCCCATGCCAGGGCCTTGCCAGTCAGGAGGGATATGATGAATGCGATGTTGGCTCCGTCCAACGGAAATGCTCGGGAGTGCAGGTAAAATGAATGTGGCATTGGTTCAGAAACCCCCGACATGCACTGGCGTCTCCATTGAACCGAGAGGGCAATGGCAGCGAGAACTGAGGATCTGGGCAGGAACTGCTAGGAGGAGTAACAGGAGAATCGGCTTGAGAGGCTTGCATAAAGGCAGGAAGAGAAGCAACTAGCGTCCCTAGCTGCTATACCATAGAGTCCACTGCCAAAAGGAGCTGATCCTGCCTAGCTCGGAGATCCAGCAGGTCCGCCTGCATGGCTTGGGAGGGTTCCATGGCCAGAGCGTACTGTCACGAAGCAGGATGTGGACCCACTGGGCTGTACCGCGTAGCGGGATGGCAGCTGGCCACACAGGTAAAGTACAGAGTTCAATAGATCAGCGAGGATACCTGAGGCAACGTAGACAGTAGCGATGCAGGCACGTCCTGGACCAGGCGGCAGGAAGACATCAGGTGAGGCGTAGCAAATCAAGCGTAGACTGTAGCACAGCACGGCAACAGCACAGAACGGCACTAAAACTGGGTAACACGGAAACAGGATACGGGATACAGGGTCAAGGTACACTGGGAAACTGGAAGACACTGGGAGACCATTAGCACGACAAACTATGGGTAACAAACAACGCTCTGGCAAAGAGCAAGAGGGCAGAGCCCTTTTTATAGCCCATGGCATCCTGGGCTAGATTGCAGATTTCCTGCAAAATGCGCGCACAGGCCCTTTAAGACCATGGACGCGCGGGCGCGCGCGCCCACCGGAGATAGTCTTGATGTCAGGAGGACGACGCTGTACGCAGGTAAGATGTCCATGGCCACGGCCGTCGAGGTTTAAGTCAGAATGACGGGCCGTGGCCATAGACGTTACACCTACATTAAGGAGAATCTGGAGAGGGACTTTATTCGTAAATCCTCATCCCCGGCCGGAGCTGGGTTTTTCTTTGTCAAGAAGATTAATGGATCCGTTTGACCCTGCATTGACTACCGAGGCGTCAACCAGATCACGGTGAAGAACACGTTCCCATTGCCTTTGATTTCAGAACTGTTTGATCGCATACGGGGGGCAAATTTTTTTCTAAACTGGACCTGCGGGGGGCCTACAATCTGATCCAGATTCGTCAAGGTGACGAGTAGAAGACTGCATTTAATACACGTGATGGACACTATGAATACCTAGTTATGCTCTTCGGCCTATGTAACGCCACCCGTGGTGTTTCAAGAGTTTGTCAATTACATTTTTCGTGATCTCCTCTATGTCTGTGTTGTGGTGTATCTCGATGACATTTTGATTTTGTCCCCAGATCCAGTAACTCATCAGAGTCATGTCCGCCAGGTGTTGCTTCATTTCAGGGAGAATCATCTTTATGCCAAGCTGGAGAAGTTTGTGTTTGAAAACAAGTCTCTTAGCTTCATGGGCTATATCATCTCCAATCATGGTCTCAAGATGGACCCTGAGAAGGTAAAGTTGTCCTGGAATGGCCACGACCCCAAGGCTTAAAGGAACAGTGTCATCACAAATTATTTTTTTATATGTTAAAGATGTTAGTGCTTTATTAAAAACGTTTATATTCATTTGTGTGTTTGTGTTTTACTTTTTCTTATTTTTACACTTTTTCTTCCCTATGGGGGCTGCCATTTTTTGTTCCATTTCTGTCTGTGTCGATTAACGACACATACAGACATGGAATACGGCAGCCACAGTCCCATAGGGACTGCGGACGGCTCCCGTCCCATTGACTTCAGTGTACGGCGTCTGTGTGGGAACTGCGCATGCGCCGCTCCCACACAGTCCAATTCGAAATTGGCGCCGTCCGGCGCCATTTTCCTGTGGACCGGAAGTCGCGGCCGGACAGTAATTTTACTACTTCCGGTCGCGGCTTCCGGACTTGTGCACTTGGACCAGCGGCAGCAGACGGAGCGGACGGGCCGGAGGGAGTCGCGGCGGCAGGAGCAGGTAAGAGATTTCAATGTATGTTCGTGTTTGTGTGTGTTTACTACTGTATGTAAACCTACTACACTGTGTGTTAGCTCAAAAAATGGCGACACACAGTGTAGGAGGTTACACCGTTCAAACCCCTCGTTTATCCCGGCACTAGCCAGGATAAAGGAGGGGGGGATGCTGAGAGCTCACTAGAGCGAGGGCTTTTTACCCAATTTTTCAGCAGAAAAGCTATGTGGTTGCTTTACCACATATTTTTGGGAATGGCTCCATCTAGTGACCAGAAATGGTAAATACTATAAATTTGAATCCAATTGAATCCAATTTATAATATTTCCTGACTCGTGAAAAAAATAAAAAAAATGTGAACAATGTTTAATCACCCACACACTAAATGTT
The DNA here is from genome assembly GCF_050947455.1 of Rhinoderma darwinii. Classification (NCBI taxonomy): domain Eukaryota; kingdom Metazoa; phylum Chordata; class Amphibia; order Anura; family Rhinodermatidae; genus Rhinoderma; species Rhinoderma darwinii. The sequence continues at coordinate 317,028,831 of NC_134690.1, read as the reverse complement.
TAATTTAAAAAAAAAAAACATGTTTTTCTGGCAACACATTGCCTTCAAGGGCCATACAACCAGGGACGGATTAAGGGTACCATGGGCCCCGGGCACTTTTTCAGGTCTGGGCCCCCCCCCAAACTCTGAAGACGCTGTACCGTATATATTTGCAGATTTCTGTTTGTGCGGCCACAGATCTGGCATGGTTTTAATTTAGATGTAAAAGCAGAATGAGCCATATAGAAGAAAGAAAGCAGAATACTTTGAGACACTGAAGTGGTCAGGAGCTTTATAACTTTTTTATTTTTACGTCAATGGAGTGGTGTGTAAAGGATTATTTTTTTTCAGGGTGGAGTTATAGTTTTTATTGGCACCATGTAAAGTACCATATAATGGGTGAATTGGAAAAAACTGAGATTCCTCCATGGTTTTTTTGGTTTAGTTTTTACTGTATATATTTACCTTCTCTTAACTGGTTCCCGACCGCTGTCTGTGTTTTTACGGCCAGCGTCCTTAAAACCCGAGCCATAGACTTTTTACGGCTTGGGCTTTAACTTGCTGCACGAGCGATCGGGCAGCTGAATGTCGGGTCTCTGGCTGTCAGTGAATGCCGGGGACCCTGACGAGAGGATAGAAGCAGCTTTTGCTGCTTCTGTCTTCTCTGATCACTTGTACACAGCGCTCAATGAACGCTGTGTATAGGAATAGAGGCAGCGGCCGCGCCGCTGTCTCTATTGCTCCCGGTGTTCATGTGACTGGTCACATGATCGTCGGGTGCCGTTATTGACAGACTGCTGCTGGGTCTTACTACACCCAGCACAGCCCTATTAGTGCCGATCGTCACTACACCGCGTTCCAAATTATTACGCAAATGTTATTTTTCGCTGATTTTCCTAAATAGTCGATGCAAATGGCAGTCAGTATAATCTTCAAGCCATCAACCTTTGGAGTATAATGCAAATTTTATTGAACAAATCTCCTAATGATAACAGATTTTTTTTTAAAAGTGAAAAACTCAAAATGCACTGTTTCAAATTATTATGCACAACAGAGATCAAAACATTTTAAAGGTTGTAAAGAGAACTAAAATGGTAATTTGTTGAATTTGCAGCATCAGGAGGTCATATTTACAGAAATCAAAAGCTCTTTCAATCAAAAAAAAACGTAACAGGCCAAGTTACATGTTAACATAGGACCCCTTCTTTGATATCACCTTCACAATTCTTGCATCCATTGAATTTGTGAGTATTTGGACAGTTTCTGCTTGAATATCTTTGCAGGATGTCAGAATAGCCTTCCAGAGCTTCTGTTTTGATGTGAACTGCCTCCCACCCTCATAGATATTTTGCTTGAGGATGCTCCAAAGGTTCTCAATAGGGTTGAGGTCAGGGGGACATGGGGGCCACACCATGAGTTTCTCTCCTTTTATGCCCATAGCAGCCAATGACACAGAGGTATTCTTTGCAGCATGAGATGGTGCATTGTCATGCATGAAGATAATTTTGCTACGGAAGGCACGGTTCTTCTTTTTGTACCACGGAAGAAAGTGGTCAGTCATAAACTCTACGTACTTTGCAGAGGTCATTTTCACATCATCAGGGACCCTAAAGGGGCCTACCAGCTCTCTCTCCATATTCCAGCCCAAAACATGACTCCGCCACCTCCTTGCTGACGTTGCAGCCTTGTTGGGAAATGGTGGCCATTTACCAACCATCCACTACTCCATCCATCTGGACCATCCAGGGTTGCATGGCACTCATCCGTAAACAACATGGTTTGAAAATTAGTCTTCATGTATTTCTGAGCCCACTGCAACAGTTTCTGAGCATTGTTTAGGGGTGGCTGAATAATAGCTTTATGCACACTTGCAAACCTCTGGAGGATCCTACACCTTGAGGTTCGCGGGACTCCAGAGGCACCAGCGGCTTCAAATACCTGTTTGCTGCTTTTCAATGGCATTTTAGCAGCTGCTCTCCTAATCCTATTAATTTGTCTGGCAGAAACCTTCCTCATTATGCCTTTATCTGAACGAACCCGTCTGTGCTCTGAATCAGCCACAAATCTTTTCACAGTACGATGATCACACTTACTGTAAGTTTTCTTGAAATATCCAATGTTTTCATACCTTGTCCTAGGTATTGCACTATTTCACGCTTTTCGGCAGCAGAGAGATCCTTTTTCTTTTCCATATTGCTTGAAACCTGTGGCCTGCTTAATAATGTGGAACGCCCTTCTTAGTTTTCCTTTGATTGGGCACACCTGGCAAACTAATTATCACAGGTGTCTGAGATTGATTACAATGATCCAAAGAGCCCTAAGACACAATACCATCCATGAGTTTAATTGAAAAACTAATAATTAAATGTTTATGACACTTAAATCCAATGTGCATAATAATTTGGAACACGGTGTATATGAGGGCTTATTTCCACTGTAACTGGGGCTGCTGTGCAGCTCCAGTTACAGTGGAAAAGCATGGTGTAAAAGAAAGAAAAAAAATATATAAAGTCTTTTCTGACCTTTGAGGGAAAGACCATAGTAATAAAAAAATAGTAAAGTGCAAAAAAAAATTAATAATAAATACACATAAAATACCCACCCCAAAAAAAACATTCCGCCCCACAATCATTGTTGTAACGCTAGCGCTGACCCAATTACCCTAATATAGACATGTAATATATTAAAATTTACGGTAGACAATGACGATCACAAATAAAAGGTCTATTTTAGGGTAAAACTATGTTATTATCAAAAAAAAAATAGCTAAAACGTAAAAAAGCTCATTTTTTTACTATTATTTTCAAACTTTAAGAATAAAAATTCTAAAATAGCAAAAAGGATGTGTATAAAAATGAGAAAAAAAGAAACCTGAATTGTCTATGGAAAAAAACATCGCAAAAATCATGTAGTTAGCCCAACAAATAAAAAAGTTATAGCCATTTAACTAACATGTGCTAAAAAGGGCTAAACGGTGTCTGGTCCTGAAGGCTCAAAATAGCCCGGTCCTGAACTGGTTAAGGTAAAAGTAGATTTAACATATACTTTTACCTTAAGAGAAGGTAAATATATACAGACCCAGAACCAAGCTCAGCACATATATACAGCCCCAGAACCAAGCTCAGTATATATATGCAACACCAGAACAAAGCTTAGTACATATATACAGCACTAGAACCAAGCTCAGTGCATAAATACAGCCCCAGAACCAAGCTCAGTACATAAATAAAGCACCAGAACAAAGCTCAGTACATATATACAGCACTAGAACAAAGCTTAGTACATATATACAGCAACAAATACAGTTCAGTACAGAGATCATTTGCAAATTCAGCTTAACCCCTGCTGTATACATTTGTACGACATAAAACACCAACTCCCAGTATAGCCTGAACAATCGTTAGGATATGCTGTTTAACAAAAAAGAATGCTACCATCCGTCATCTCGCTGCAGATCATACAGTGACTACAGTACTGATCAGTCACAGGGAGAATAAACATTTACATTGAGTGACTCACAGGTGATGTCCCAGATTCTTTTTCGTTCTTTTTCTCTTTTCTTCTCCATCCGGTCAAGACCTCTATGATGACTTCTCTCGGGCACGGCCCATTTATGCAGTTCACAGCTCAGATGTCTTCGGCTCCTCACTTTTACAACATTTCCGCACCTGTAAACGAAGATAAAATTCTCATGATGCCACACTCTATGCTTCTAAATATAATAGTATCATACAATGAATATAATAGTACTATACACTGTACGCCTGAATATAATAGTATTATACACTGCGCCCCTGAATATAATAGTACCATACACTGTACTCCTGAATATAATAGTATGATACACTGCGCCCCTGAATATAATAGTACTATACACTGCGCCCCTGAAAATAATAATAGTACTATACACTGCGCCCCTGAATATAATAGTACTATACACTGCGCTCTTGAATATAATCGTACTATACACTGTGCTCCTGAATATATATATGTGTGTGTGTGTGTGTGTGTGTGTGTCTGTCTGTCTGTGTGTGTATATGTGTGTATAGGACACATCATATCTATAGCACTACGACCCTATAAACTGTGGATAGAATTAGATACAGTGGCTCAGCACAGTATCACACATGATAGGATTAGATACAGTAGCTCAACAGACAGTATAACACATTATAGGATTAGATACAGTAGCTCAAAAGACAGTATCACACATGATAGGATTAGATACAGTGGCTCAGTAGACCGTATCACACATGATAGGATTAGATATAGGGACCAGCTCGCTGACATTGCGGTTCCAGCGCTGGACCCAGGAAAGGTAAGTATAAGAATTGTTTTGCTTTTTTATGTGTTACTAATTATTTTTGTGTGTTTGTGTTATATAGGTTCGGTTGTTGGACTACGTTGGATTTGAGAACTACTTCAATGACAGCGTTTTTTTTATTCTCAATACAATGGTTAATGAGGGTTGTGTTTGTTTTTTTATTTCAATAAAATATTTTTTCCATGTCCCTGTATTTTTTTAAACTTTATTATTACCGCCTTATTAATAGCTGCTGGCTGATTGACAACATCCATTACTAAGGCGAGGCTTAATGTTAGCAGGCAGTGGTACTGGGAAGAGCCGGGTATGAACCAGTACCCGACCATCGGTAGTGATCTGTAGTGATGATCGGGTACTGGGTCAGCCACAGGCTGGTAATATCAGCCTGGGAAAGGCCAAAAACAGTGACCCTTTCCCCCCTGGTAATGCTAGGCTGCTGCTGTTGTATCTGGCGGGGTCCCCCCATTTTTCATAACCAGCCAGATACAAGAAAGCAGCAGCAGGTTAACATTACCAGGTTGGAAACGCCACAGTTCTTGGCCTTTCTCGGCCTAATAATACCAGCCTGCGGCCACCCCATTGCCCGACCATCACTACAGATGGTCAGGTACTGGATCATACCCGGATTTTAACCGACACCCCTGGTGGCGGTGGGTACCGGGGTAATAATGGGGGTTAGTGATAACCTCTGTACCGGCTAACACTAAGCCTCGCCTTAGTAATCAATCAGCCGACGGCCATTACTAAGGTAGTAATAACGTTTAAAAAACAAACAAAGACATAGAAAAAATATTTTATTGAAATAAAAAACACCCAGACAACCCTCATGAACCATTTTATTGATAATAAAAACGCCATCATCGAAGTAGTCCTCGAATCCGACGTAGTCCAGCGACCGAACCTGTAAAAAAACACAAACACAACATAAATGATTAGTAACACATGTGGTAGGCTTAGGTACAGGGCCCATGTGTGATACTGTCTGTCAAGGCAGGCTTAGATACAGGGACCAGCAGACAGTAATCTTATACAGTACATGTGGTAGGCTTATATACAGGGCCCATCAGACAGGATCACACATGGGCCATGTATCTAAGCCTACCATGTGCTTATGTAAGATGCTTAAATACAGGGCCCAGCAGACAGTATCACACATGGGCCATGTATCTAAGCCTACCATGTGCTTATGTAAGATGCTTAGATACAGGGCCCAGCAGACAGGATCACACATAGGCCATGTATCTCATCCTACCATGTGCTTATGTAAGATGCTTAGATAAAGGGTCCAGCAGACAGGATCACACATGGGCCATGTATCTAAGCCTACCATGTGCTTATGTAAGATGCTTAAATACAGGGCCCAGCAGACAGTATCACACATGGGCCATGTATCTAAGCCTACCATGTGCTTATGTAAGATGCTAAGATACAGGGCCCAGCAGACAGGATCACACATGGGCCATGTATCTAAGCCTACCATGTGCTTATGTAAGATGCTTAGATACAGGGCCCAGCAGACAGGATCACACATGGGCCAAGAATCTAAGCCTACCATGTGCTTATGTAAGATGCTTAGATACAGGGCCCAGCAGACAAGATCACACACGGGCCATGTATCTATGCCTACCATGTGCTTATGTAAGTTGCTCAGATACAGGGCACAGCAGACAAGATCACACATGGGCCATGTATCTATGCCTACCATGTGCCTATGTAATATGCTTAGATACAGGGCCCAGCAGACAGGATCACACATGGGCCTTGTATCTAAGCCTACCATGTGCTTATGTAAGATGCTTTGATGCAGGGCCCAGCAGACAGGATCACACATGGGCCATGTATCTAAGCCTACCATGTGCTTATGTAAGATGCTTAGATACAAGGCCCAGCAGACAGGATCACACATGGGCCATGTATCTAAGCCTACCATGTGATTGGCTTAGATACAGGGCCCAGCAGATAGCATCACACAATCTGTCATCCTGTCTCATGGGCCCTCTAAGCCTACAACAACGTAGGCTTAAAGGGATTGTCCAGTCCCTAAACATTGATGGCCTATCCTCAGGATAGGCCATCAATAGCTGATGGGTCGGAGCCCGTCCCCCGGGACCCGCCAATTACCTGTTTTGAAGGGGCCGCAGCGCTGGTACGACAGCTGCTTCCCCTTCATTACACCTACTCGCTCACACTGTGAATCGCCGACACGGATTCACAATGTGAGAAAGTGACCGGAATGAAGGGGAAGCACCAGCACTCGTACGAGCGCTGCAGCCCCTTCAAAACAGGTGATTGGCGGGGATCCTGGGAGTCAGACCTCACCAATCAGCTTCAAGTAGACAGGGATATTAAACACCCTCCTCTTCAGCCGCGGCGGATGTTCTGACTCTGTACTACAGAATGGTAGTGACGTCATGCACTGCGCACCGGAAACAGGAAGGTAAGTACTGTAGTTACTATAGTAACTTTTTATTGATGTAGTGCGGGCTGTGCGGCCCCTATAGCTACGCCACTGTTTGGGTGAGCGGTCCCGCGCCACTCCGGTTCTGTGAATCGGCTGTAATTTTAACAGACTGGGCCCCCTTCCAGCCTCGGGCCCTGGGCACTTACCCAGATTGCCCTCATTATAATCCGCCCCTGCATACAACGCTTCCTGGGATTCGCCAACTTCTACCGGTTGTTCATTCCCAACTTCTCGTCTTTGACAGCTCCCATCTCTACCCTCACTAAAAAAGGTATGAATGCCAAGGTGTGGACTCCGGAGGCAGAAGGCGCATTTGAATCCTTAAAAAAAGCCTTTGCGTCAGCCTCTATTCTTCACCTCCCCGATGTATCCCTACAGTTTTCATTTGAGGTGGACGCTTCCTCTGTTGGTGCTGGTGCATTGTTGTTCCAGAAAGGTTTGAAAGGCAAGACTGTGGTATGTGGCTACTATTCTAAGCTGTTTTCTTCCGCAGAGAGCAACTACTCGATTGGGGATCGGGAGTTACTGGCCATCAAGCTGGCTCTGCAGGAGTGGAGACACCTACTGGAAGGCGCAGCCCATCCTATCCTGGTCTTCACGGACCACAAGAACCTGACCTATCTACAGATGGCTCAGCAGTTGAATCCTCGTCAAGCCAGGTGTTCATTGTTCTTTGCTCAGTTCCGGTTCGAACTCCACTACCGACCTGCCGACAAGAATGTGAGGGCCGATGCTTTGTCTAGGTCATTTGAAACAGAGGACACTCTGGAGTCCGCACAGAATATTATTGATCGTTCCTGGATCTTCTCTGTGAACCCTCTGCAAGTTAGAGACATTCCTCCGGGAAGGACTTTTGTAAGTCTGGCAGACAGAGGAAGAATCCTTCGCTGGGGTCACATTTCCAAGCTGGCAGGTCACGCGGGTGCTCGTAGGACCCAAGATCTAATCGTCCGTCAGTTCTAGTGGTTCACGCTGTCCAAAGACGTCAAGGACTTTGTCTCCTCATGTACGGTATGCGCAGCAAATAAGGTTGCCCACTCCAGACCAGCTGGTCTGCTCCAAACACTGCCTGTGCCCGTTCATCCCTGGCAGCATGTTGCAATGGACTTTGTCACGGATCTCCATCTCTCTGCGGGTTGCAGTGTGATCTGGGTGTTAGTGGATCGATTTTGTAAAATAGCTCATTTTGTTCCCTTGACTTGTCTACCTTCTGCTGCACGATTGCCCGACCTCTTCATTCAACATATGTCCTGTCTGCACGGCTAGCCTTTGCATATTGTCTCCGATCGAGGGGTCCAGTTCACCTCAAAGTTTTGGAGAGCACTCTGCGGTCTCCTCGGTGTAAAGTTGGACTTCTCTTCGGCCTATCATTCCCAATCCAATGGGCAAGTCGAGAGGGTTAACCAGATTATGGAGAACTATCTGCATTACTTTGTTTCCAAACGGCATGATGACAGGGTGCAGCTGCTCCCGTGGGCAGAGTTCTCCTATAATAACCATACTAGTGAGTCCACCACTTCCAGTCCGTTCTTCATCATCTACGGCCAACACCCTCGTATACCTCTTCCTGTCTCTACTATGTCCCAGGTGCCTGCAGCTGACTCTACCTTTAGGGACTTTCTGCAAATATGGCAACAGACCCGATCTTCTATTCTGCTGGCGGTGGACCGCATGAAGAGAAAGGCAGATACTAGAAGACGGCATCCTCCTCAGTTTCTTCCAGGTACGAAGGTCTGGTTGTCTTCAAAGAATATCCGGCTGAGGGTGCCATCATGCAAATTTGCTCCTAGGTTCCTCGGACCCTTCGAGATCCTGCTACAGATTAACCCGGTATCTTACAAGCTGCGGCTGCCTCCTACCCTCAAGATCCCTAACTCCTTCCATGTCTCCTTGCTGAAGCCTGTGGTCCTGAACCGCTACTCCAGGACTCCTAGTTCCGCAGTGGCTCCTGGCGGCTCGACAGGGACTTTCGAAGTAAGGGAGATTCTGGCCACCAAGAAGGTGGGATGAAGGACGTTTTTTTTGGTGGATTGTAGGGGATTCGGTCCAGAAGAGAGCTCTTGGGAGCCAGAGGAGAACATCGATGCCCCTGTCCTCTTGAGGAAGTTTCTCTCCCGCTCTGGTCCCAAGAAGAGGGGGCATAAGAGGGGGGACACTGTAACGTCTATGGCCGCAGCCCATCGTTCTGACTTACCCCTCAATGGCCATGGCCATGGACATGTGAGTTCCCTGCAGCGTTGTACCCCTGTGAGGCGCCGGCACTCCTGGTATCGGAGGGCGCGTACACGGTCTTGAAGGGCCAGTGCGCGCATAATTGCAGGAAGTCTGCAATCAAGCCCAGAATGCTACTGGACTATAAAAAGGGCTCAGTGGGTCCACACCCAGCATCGTGACAGTAATAATGTAGGCTAATAAATTAGACAGGATAAGGGAAAATTTGCTCTGTGATCACTTCAAATTGTTATTACTTGTGATATCAAAAAATATGTCTCAACTATAATATAAATAATGTATGTAATAAAACTTATACAATATCACCCCTATGCAGCTCTTACACACTTCAAATATAATTGCGATTGTGTGTACTAAATTATAAAAGTGGCTTTTCTGAGTGTAAGTTAATACATGCTCCTACATATTTTATCTAGTATAAAAACAAATTGATTTGTGAACCCTTAATATATTCACTAATTGAAATAAATGACAAGATAAATAAGAGAACATATTTTTCTATGAGCTTTATTAGAAATTATACACTCTTTTTTATAATAATTAGCGCTGTTAATGAAAATACATGTCTCAGTGAAAGGGAATTGCAGATATTTCTCTAATTAAAAAAATTTCAACATGATCAATTAGAAAATATTACATGATATTGGAAAATGTTGTTTACTCAGTGACCTTCACATTTAACAGCTGCAAAATTATGTTTTCTTCTGCTTAATATAGTTTTCTCAAATGAACCCCTTCCCGACATATGACATATGCTTGTGTCATAGCCGTGTTGGGAAAGTATGGAGTGGGATCATGGGCTCAGCCCGCTCCACACAAAGCAATTGTCAGCTGTATGATACAGCCAACACGTCACTGTAACAAGCCTGCGACAGGGCTTCATAAAAGACTTTCAGCATAGCAATATACTGTAATACATTAGTATTGCAATTCATCATGCAAGCGATCCAACAATTGCTAGTTTAAGTCCTGTAGGGGGACTAATAAAAAAGTAAAAATCAGTTAAATAAAAAAAAAACATTTATGTACATAAAAATAAAAGTATTAAATGTTCAAAAAACCTCCCTTTTCCCATTTTGCCCCTATAGCAGTGTAAAAAAAATTCAACATAATTGGTATCGCCGCATCTGTAAAAGTCTGAACTCTTACAATATATCATTATTTAACACGCACGGTGAGCGCCGTTAAAGTAAAAGTTAAATGCCAGAATCACTGTTTTTTGGTCACCCTATTTCCCACATAAAAGATAAAATAAAAAGTGATAAAAAAGGTGCATGTCCCTAAAAATACTACCACTAAAAACTACAGCTCGTCCCGCAAAAAATATGCACTCATACCGCTCAATCGACAGAAAAATAAAAAGTTATGGCTCTCAGAATTTGGTGAGAAAATACATTTTGTTTTTTAGAGTTAGTTTGTTCCTTGTAAAAGTAGTAAGATATTAAAAAACGATAATTGTTAGGGATCTGCCAGGTACTACATCTAGGTATACTCCTGGGATTAATCAATCCACACCTGAGGCCAGACCTCTTAGACTGACACCGGCTCCCACCAACCAGGGTGGCAGGCTCAGGAGTGGGAGAGCCTATCGCGGCCTGGTCAGTCGGAGTTAGCTCCGCCCCCTGTCCATTATCACCTGCCGTGTTCTCTTCCTCAGTGCTTGTAATTCTTCTGGATTCCTGGCCCCACTGCTGCTTGCTCCAGCCTGCTTCTGCCGTGCTTCTGCCTTGCTGCAGTTCCGCTTAACCTGCTTCCCTTTGCCCCTGGCTTGCTTCCTTCTCCGTGCTCACGTTGGTATACTCCACTTCATCCTGGTCCTGACTACTCATTCACCGCTCCGTTTCCTCGCGGCGTTCCGTGGACCACCGCCCCTTCCCTTGCGTGTTCCCTGTTTGTTCTCCCGTGCACTTAGACAGCGTAGGGACCACCGCCCAGTTGTACCCCGTCGCCTAGGGCGGGTCGTTGCAAGTAGGCAGGGACCGGTTCGGTGGGTAGATTAGGGCTCACTTTCCCTTCACCTCCTTCCTGCCATTACATAATTACAAGCCTATACCTAGTCTACCATTTCTCCTACGCTGACGCTATCATGGACCCCCTTGAGACCCTGACCCAGCAGATGCAGGGCCTCTCCCTACAGGTCCAGGCCCTGGCCCAGAGGGTCAACCAGGGTGATGCTGCCTTGGTAGTACCCCTCATCTCACCTCTAGAACCCGACCTCAAGTTACCTGACCGGTTCTCAGGGGACCGTAAGACGTTTCTCTCCTTCCGGGAGAGTTGCAGACTGTATTTCCGCCTAAAACCCCACTCCTCAGGTTCCGAGAACCAGCGGGTGGGTATCATCATATCCCGACTCCAGGAAGGGCCCCAAGAGTGGGCCTTCTCCTTGGCTCCTGACGCCCCTGAACTTTCCTCTGTTGATTGTTTTTTCTCTGCCCTCGGACTCATTTACGACGAGACTGACAGGACTGCTTTAGCAGAGAGTCAGCTGGTGACCTTACGTCAGGGTAGGAGACCGGTTGAGGAATACTGTTCTGATTTTAGAAAGTGGTGCGTAGCTTCTCGGTGGAACGACCCGGCCCTAAGGTGCTAGTTTAGGTTAGGATTATCTGACGCCCTGAAGGATCTGCTGGTTAGCTACCCCTCTTCTGACTTCCTTGACCAGGTTATGGCCCTAGCAGTATGACTTGACCGACGTCTCAGGGAACGTCAGCTTGAACGTTTCATTGTGCTCCCCTCTGACTTTTCTGCGATCCCCCCGAGGTCCCGTCTCCTCGCCCCTCCACGGAGGACTCGGAGGTACCTATGCAACTCGGGGCCTCCATGTCCCCTCGACAACGTAGGGAGTTTCGCAGAATGAATGGTCTCTGCTTCTACTGTGGGGACGACAAGCATCTACTGAACACCTGTCCCAGGCGCAAGAATAAAAAGCCGGAAAACTTCCGCGCCTAAGTGATCATCGGGGAGGTCACTTGGGCGCACAGGTATTTCCCGTTAATGTGAAACGCAATAAAATTTTGCTTCCCTTTCAGGTCTTGTTTGCTGGCCGGTCTGCCACGGGCAGTGCTTTCGTGGATTCTGGCTCATCTGCTAATATCATGTCTGTGGAATTTGCTATGTCTCTAAAAATGCCTTTTATTGATTTACCTTATCCTATCCCTGTAGTAGGTATCGACTCCACTCCCCTTGCTAATGGTTATTTTACTCAGCATACTCCTGTTTTTGAACTCCTGGTTGGCTCCATGCATTTGGAGCAGTGCTCTGTACTGGTGATGCAGGGATTATCGTCTGATCTGGTATTAGGTCTTCCCTGGTTGCAGTTGCATAATCCCACGTTTGATTGGAATACTGGGGATCTCACCAAATGGGGTAGTGAATGTCTGATGTCATGTCTTTCTGTTAACTCTATTTCTCCCCGGGAGGAGGTAAACACGCTTCCTGAGTTTGTTCAGGACTTCGCCGATGTGTTTTCTAAGGAGGCCTCCGAGGTGTTGCCCCCCCATAGAGATTACGATTGCGCCATCGATTTGGTGCCTGGTGCCAAGCTTCCTAAGGGTAGGATATTTAATCTTTCATGTCCTGAACGTGAAGCTATGAGGGTGTATATCCAAGAATGCCTGGCCAAGGGTTTCATTCGCCCCTCGACTTCTCCTGTAGGTGCTGGCTTCTTCTTCGTGGGGAAGAAGGATGGTGGTCTTAGGCCGTGCATTGATTATCGTAACCTGAATAAGGGGGTCATATAACATTATCCGCATCAAAGAGGGGGATGAGTGGAAAACTGCGTTCAACACACCCGAGGGTCATTTCGAATACCTGGTCATGCCCTTTGGGTTGTGTAATGCCCCTGCTGTCTTCCAGAATTTTATTAATGAAATCCTGAGAGATTACCTGGGTAATTTTCTTGTTGTGTACCTTGATGACATACTGGTGTTTTCCAAGGACTGGCCCTCCCACGTGGAGCATGTCAGGAAGGTCCTCCAGGTCCTCCGGGAAAATAATCTGTTTGCTAAGACTGAAAAATGTGTCTTTGGGGTACAGGAGATACCATTTTTAGGTCAAATCCTCACTCCTCATGAATTCCGCATGGACCCTGCCAAGGTTCAGGCTGTGGCGGAATGGGTCCAACCTGCCTCCCTTAAGGCGTTACAGTGTTTTTTAGGGTTCGCCAACTATTACAGGAGATATATTGCCAACTTCTCGGTCGTCGCTAAGCCTCTTACGGACCTTACTCGCAAGGGTGCTGATGTCCTCCATTGGCCCCCTGAGGCCGTCCAGGCCTTTGAGACCCTCAAGAAGTGCTTTATCTCGGCCCCCGTGCTGATTCAGCCCAACCAAGAGGAGCCATTTATTGTGGAGGTTGACGCATCAGAGGTGGGAGTGGGGGCCGTCTTGTCCCAGGGTACCAGCTCCCTCACCCATCTCCGCCCCTGTGCTTACTTCTCTAGGAAGTTTTCGCCTACGGAGAGTAACTATGATATTGGCAACCGCGAACTTCTAGCCATTAAATGGGCTTTTGAAGAGTGGCGGCACTTCCTGGAGGGGGCCAGACACCAGGTAACGGTCCTTACTGATCACAAGAATCTGGTTTTCCTAGAATCTGCCCGGAGGCTTAATCCTAGACAAGCTCGGTGGGCACTATTCTTTACCAGATTTAATTTCTTGGTTACCTATAGGGCTGGGTCCAAGAATATTAAGGCTGATGCTCTGTCACGTAGTTTCATGGCCAATCCTCCTTCCGAGAAGGATCCTGCTTGTATTTTACCCCCTGGTATAATCGTTTCTGCCACGGATTCTGATTTAGCTTCTGATATCGCGGCTGATCAGGGTTCAGCTCCCGGGAACGTCCCTGGGGACAAACTGTTTGTTCCCCTGCAATACCGGCTAAGGGTACTCAGGGAAAACCATGACTCTGCTCTATCTGGTCATCCTGGCATCTTGGGCACCAAACACCTAATTACCAGAAACTATTGGTGGCCTGGGTTGCCTAAAGACGTTAGGGCTTACGTCGCCGCTTGTGAGGTTTGCGCTAGGTCCAAAACCCCTAGGTCCCGACCTGCGGGCCTACTACGTTCCTTGCCCATTCCCCAGAGACCTTGGACCCATATCTCCATGGATTTTATCACCGATTTGCCCCCATCTCAGGGCAAGTCGGTGGTGTGGGTGGTAGTAGACCGCTTCAGCAAGATGTGCCACTTTGTGCCCCTTAAGAAGCTACCTAACGCCAAGACGTTAGCTTCTTTGTTTGTGAAACACATCCTGCGTCTCCATGGGGCCCCAGTCAATATCGTTTCTGACAGAGGGGTACAATTTGTTTCCTTGTTTTGGAGAGCTTTTTGTAAAAAGTTGGAGATTGATCTGTCCTTCTCCTCCGCCTTCCATCCCGAAACTAATGGCCAAACGGAAAGGACTAACCAATCCCTGGAACAATATTTAAGGTGTTTCATCTCTGACTGTCAATTCGATTGGGTCTCATTCCTTCCCCTTGCTGAATTTTCCCTGAATAACTGGGTCAGTAACTCGTCAGGGGTCTCCCCGTTTTTCTGTAATTTCGGGTTTAACCCAAGGTTCTCCTCCGTTTCCCCTGGTTGTTCCAATAATCCTGAGGTAGAGGATGTTCATCGGGAACTGTGCACAGTCTGGGCCCAGGTTCAGAAGAACCTAGAGGCGTCCCAGAGCGCACAAAAGATTCAGGCTGATAGTAGACGTTCTGCTAACCCCCGGTTTGTCGTCAGGGATTTGGTCTGGTTGTCGTCCAGGAACTTGCGCCTTAAGGTCCCGTCCAGGAAGTTTGCTCCCCGATTTATTTGACCTTATAAGATCATTGAAGTCCTCAACCCTGTATCCTTCCGTCTGGAGCTGCCCCCATCCTTTCGCATACATGACGTCTTCCATGCCTCCCTCCTTAAACGCTGCTCCCCGTCCTGGTCCCCCTCGAGGAAACCTCCTGTTCCCGTTCTCACCCCTGAGGGGGTGGAATTCGAGGTGGCCAAGATTATGGACAGTAGGATGGTCCAATGCTCCCTCCAGTACCTGGTCCATTGGAGAGGATACGGGCCGGAGGAGAGGACTTGGGTACCTGCTCGTGATGTTCACGCTGGGGTATTGATCAGGAGGTTCCACCTTCTCTTCCCTACTAAACCGGGTCCTCTTAGTAAGGGTCCGGTGGCCCCTCATAAAAGGGGGAGTATTGTTAGGGATCTGCCAGGTACTACATCTAGGTATACTCCTGGGATTAATCAATCCACACCTGAGGCCAGACCTCTTAGACTGACACCGGCTCCCACCAACCAGGGTGGCAGGCTCAGGAGTGGGAGAGCCTATCGCGGCCTGGTCAGTCGGAGTTAGCTCCGCCCCCTGTCCATTATCACCTGCCGTGTTCTCTTCCTCAGTGCTTGTAATTCTTCTGGATTCCTGGCCCCACTGCTGCTTGCTCCAGCCTGCTTCTGCCGTGCTTCTGCCTTGTGCAGTTCCGCTTAACCTGCTTCCCTTTGCCCCTGGCTTGCTTCCTTCTCCGTGCTCACGTTGGTATACTCCACTTCATCCTGGTCCTGACTACTCATTCACCGCTCCGTTTCCTCGCGGCGTTCCGTGGGCTACCGCCCCTTCCCTTGCGTGTTCCCTGTTTGTTCTCCCGTGCACTTAGACAGCGTAGGGACCGCCGCCCAGTTGTACCCCGTCGCCTAGGGCGGGTCGTTGCAAGTAGGCAGGGACAGGGCGGTGGGTAGATTAGGGCTCACTTTCCCTTCACCTCCTTCCTGCCATTACAATAATAATTTGGTATCTCTGTAATTGTATTGACCCACAAAATAAAGTTAACATGTCATTTTAATTGCACGGTATACGCCACACAGGTTTTTCAATTTTTCACCCCACAAAAATTTTTTTTTACTGTTTCCTAGTACATTAATTGGGCCAATAAATGAAGCCATGAAAAACTACAACTCGTCTCAAAAAAATCAAACCCTCATAGGGCAAAATTGATGGAAAAATAAAAAGTTATGGCTTTTAGAAGATGGGGAGGAAAAAATGTACATGAAAATCTGAAAAATGGCTGCGGCGGGAAGGGGTCAAACAATATAGTGGTATCTAGCATTTCTGCAGTAATATTTATTAACAATATTGAGTGTTAAATGTTTTTACTATCTATCTCATTTTGAGGGCAATATGATTTTCATACTTACACCCTTATTAAGTGACTAGTTTAACCGGTTAAGGACTAGGCTGTTTTATAGCTATATGACCAGAGAAAATGTCACAATTTTTCTATGCGCTTCTTCAGATGATTATAACGCTGCAGGTGAATAAAGTTCATCTTTTTAAAGGACAGATAGGGCTTTGTTTTAGTGGCATTTGTCAGTATACATCATTTTTTTTTTTTTCTCTAAAGTGGGCAAAATTTGAAAAAAATTTAAGAATTTAGCAATTGCGTCAGTTTATGCTAGCATTTTTCACATACAGTATAGACCACGGACAAAATTAATCTCCTTTCACATTCTTCCACATCTCCCGTGAATGGGGATACCAAATTTGTGGGTTTTATTGACTGTGCGGGCATGTGCCAGTGCATGGCATAAAAGGAGGCTTTTTGGCCTTTTTGGTCCAGGAATTCTGCACTTGATTTTATAGCAGCATACTGTTTTCTGGGGAGCCTAATGCTGCTGAAACATTAGAAACACCCCATAAATGACTTCATTCACACAAGTAGACCCCACAAGTTTTTCTTCAAGGGGTTTGTCATATTTTTAGTCCATTTGTAAGTATGGCCTTTTTCTGTGTTTTTTGCATAAATGTCCTTGTTTTTATCTGTTTTGTCTGTACATCAGGAGCTTTTTGCTCCAGTTAGGGACTCGCAAGTCTGGGGATCCTTGTCGTGGATTGCGAGCTTGCGTCCTTTTGGCCAAAATGATCACTAATACCCCAGGTATTTTTCATTATTACTTATATTCGCTTCTTTTGGACACAGCCAGGTCTTTGATGCTGGGAGAGCATGGTGTGTTGTTGTTTGGCCTAGCAAGCAGGGTAGCCCGCTCTATGAATTATCAAGGCGTCACAAATAGGCTTCTATCTGGCTAGACACGTTGCGCCTCATGACTTACACACTATCCCTCCATGTTTCACACACTTGCATCCCATTATTCATTTATTTTTTAGGCACTTTACTCATTACTGCCCCCTATATTTCACTTACATTATTACACTTGCACATACACTATTCATTTATTATTTCTTACTACACATCCCATGCACCACACGCCACTCCCCTCAAGACTAGTGGGAGTGGCTACTATTATTTAAAGCACCTGCTCACTCGCCTTCATCAGCGTTTCTGACCTGGCTGTGTCCATTTGTAAGTATGGCCTTTTTCGGTGTTTTTTGCATAAATGTCCTTGTTTTTATCTGTTTTGTCTGTACATCAGGAGCTTTTTGCTCCAGTTAGGGACTCGCAAGTCTGGGGATCCTTGTCGTGGATTGCGAGCTTGCGTCCTTTTGGCCAAAATGATCACTAATACCCCAGGTATTTTTCATTATTACTTATATTCGCTTCTTTTGGACACAGCCAGGTCTTTGATGCTGGGAGAGCATGGTGTGTGGTTGTTTGGCCTATCAAGCAGGGTAGCCCGCTCTATGAATTATCAAGGCGTCACAAATAGGCTTCTACCTGGCTAGACACGTTGCGCCTCATGACTTACACACTATCCCTCCATGTTTCACACACTTGCATCCCATTATTCATTTATTTTTTAGGCACTTTACTCATTACTGCCCCCTATATTTCACTTACATTATTACACTTGCACATACACTATTCATTTATTATTTCTTACTACACATCCCATGCACCACACGCCACTCCCCTCAAGACTAGTGGGAGTGGCTACTATTATTTAAAGCACCTGCTCACTCGCCTTCATCAGCGTTTCTGACCTGGCTGTGTCCATTTGTAAGTATGGCCTTTTTCGGTGTTTTTTGCATAAATGTCCTTGTTTTTATCTGTTTTGTCTGTACATCAGGAGCTTTTTGCTCCAGTTAGGGACTCGCAAGTCTGGGGATCCTTGTCGTGGATTGCGAGCTTGCGTCCTTTTGGCCAAAATGATCACTAATACCCCAGGTATTTTTCATTATTACTTATATTCGCTTCTTTTGGACACAGCCAGGTCTTTGATGCTGGGAGAGCATGGTGTGTTGTTGTTTGGCCTAGCAAGCAGGGTAGCCCGCTCTATGAATTATCAAGGCGTCACAAATAGGCTTCTACCTGGCTAGACACGTTGCGCCTCATGACTTACACACTATCCCTCCATGTTTCACACACTTGCATCCCATTATTCATTTATTTATTTTTTAGGCACTTTACTCATTACTGCCCCCTATATTTCACTTACATTATTACACTTGCACATACACTATTCATTTATTATTTCTTACTACACATCCCATGCACCACATACCACTCCCCTCAAGACTAGTGGGAGTGGCTATTATTATTTAAAGCACCTGCTCACTCGCCTTCATCAGCGTTTCTGACCTGGCTGTGTCCATTTGTAAGTATGGCCTTTTTCGGCATATTTTTAGACAGTTCAGTTTTCTTCTGAAAGTTTCTTGAATAAGATGGAACAAAATAAAATTAGCATTTTATTAGCAAGTTCGTCAGTTTATGCCAGCATTTTTCACACACAGTATAGACCATGGCCAAATTTAATCTCCTTTCACATTCTGCCACTTCTCCTGTGCATGTGGATACCAAATATGTGGGCCTTATTATCACATAGAGATGTAGGAGGGCGGACGATAGAAGGAGCTTATTTCACAAATCACCTTTTTTAAAGCTGGTTTTACAAAACTCAACAGAGTTTCTATAACACTTCCAAAATATCTGCTCTTGAAGCAGAGATCCCAAAATATTTATCTAGGGGTATAATGGGTATTTATTTTTTTTGGTTTCCTAAAATAAGAAATTTCAGTTTAGAGCTATCCAGTAGATGAATTTTAGAAAAAAAGCAAACATGACATCCACGCCCCACCCATTCCCTCCCTCATCTTTGGAGTAAAATCATTGGAAAAATAAAAATGTAATGTAGGGCAAATATATTTTCAACTAATTAACTAAAATCTAATAATTCAGAACAGTATGGTATTTTTTAAAACATGCGTGAATGCACAGGCCTGGTTGCGAGGGACATGAGGGACAGACGTATCGGAAATCTTTGCGGTGCCTGTCTTTTCTGCAGACGCTGCACTTTTTCCGGGGGTTGCCTCTAGCTGGTGTTGGGGGAATGATAGCAATGAAATGTCTTTCAGTCAGTCGCTTGACATCCTCAGACTTGGGGCATTCTCTGGTGTCCTGATCGTCGAATATGAGGCTTTCAATAATTTTCTCCTGGAAATCCTGTTATGTGTCTCTGCCTCTGTTTCTTTTATGGAGCACAAATGAGTTGTGGATTGCCACCTGTAAAAGATAAATGGCCACTTTTTTGTTCTGCGTTTTACTAAATAGGGCTTTAAAACCTGCTCGCTTAAATCCACCCCCCCCCATGAACTTGTTATATTCGGACACGCTCACCGGTTTGTGCTTGTCTGATGTTGCCCCTCTTTCCCTCACTGCCACTGTTCCTGCAGTATGTAGTATTGTCAGGGTTCCATTCCTTGTTATTCCACACCGAATAACCACCTCTGTAGAATTGAAACTGAGGGCATGCGTGGAAGAAATACACCAGACAGAGAAGTGTTGGTAAAGATCCTCCCTCAGTGAAGTAGGAAGTACAACTGAACTTTATTACACAAAGAGTTACAAATCTTCTCTGTAGAAATGTGGGACGTGCTTAAGCCCCATTGGTTCTATTCAGTTGTGACGTTCATCTGCACACTCCTCTTGCATTTCAGGGGTGGTGTCTTCTATGGGCGTAGTCTCAAATGCAGGTGCCAACTTGTTGCATAGATTCTTTGTGAAATATACTGATATTTAGTTTATGTAAGGTAATAATGTTTTTGCAAGCAATATACAGGCTAATGATCCCTGACAGTCCCCCCCTAAAAATATTATTACTCTATTACTCTATCCATGAGTCTTGCCTAGCAACCTACTACTGACCACTCGAACCAGGCGGGTAGGGGTTTTGGATTTCTTCACCAGCTTGAGACGAGCTACTCATTATGAGTAACCCCCCTTTGTACCTGGACTTTCAAGGTTTCTGAATGGTCCTAACTTTCCCTATTCTCCTCAGGATACAGGATGGTTGTCTTTAAAGGGACTGTCGGTGTCACCTCGTCTATTTGTGTAAACATAGTGGGCACAGTCTGTTCTACAGCTTTCATCATCATTTTCCTGATACAAGGGAAAACACAACACACAAGGACAGAGAAAAGTATTAAAAAGACCACTATCACTACTCCTATTTGTGCTAATATTTTCTGCCATCCAGTCATCCATGAAAAATACTGGTCCCATGGGTCGGTAATACCTGAGTTCCTTTTCAACTCTTGAGATAAGCTCTCCAACTTATGTATGGCCATTGTGACTTTTCCTTTGGGCCTGGTGTTGTCGGGGATATACGTACAACAGGTTGTCCCTATCATTCTGCATACCCCACCTATTTCAGCCAATACCATATCAAGAGCCATTCTATTCTGGAATGTCATAGTTGAGGTGGGCCCTAGTTGGTCAGCTAACCCTTGTAAAGCATCTGGGGTATAATTTAAAAACCGCTGCTAGTTGTAATATATATAATTAATCCAGTCCACATTTTTATTAACGGTAATAATTGGGATAAGAGACTCAAATCCTGCCTCCACCTTATCTCTGGCACCCCCCTCTGGACACCAATTGCATCTATATACACATGTGGATCGAAGCTTCCCCTTGGGGATGCTTCCCTCTTTCTGCGGTGGTAATATCCTTTTGTTGGTTCTTCATCTGAACCTTCACCAAGAATGTGGAAAGGCATAATTGCTTTAGCCAATGCACACTCTCCTTTCCATTGCCCCTCAAGTCTGGTTCTGATTTTCATATCCCCACATATCCAGTATATATCGCCCAAAAACTGCACATGATTCTGAGTGATAGATGCATTTAATGAGCTGTACTTTGAACAGTACCCTTCCGAAAAGTTCCCTAGGAACCTGCCATTCCCTTCTGTATTGGTGTAACATGTGTAGTTGCCTTTGTAAATGATAAGACCCTGGGCTTGCTTGGGTGTCGTGGTGACTATGGGGTATTCCTTTTTCCAGGACTCGCATACTGTGTGGTCTCATGTTATATTGCTGTATACGCTTAGGAAACATTCTTCAGCATCGTTAGGAATGTTAAGTGGTACTATCCCTAGGTGTGGGCGGGCTCCTGCACACACATAGCAGTTGGACTCATTCACTTTCCGTGTCGTGTATTGTACCCACTCTAACCAGACATTATGGTCCCCAAATCCGGTTTCTACGGCCATAGTGTCTTCCACTCCCGGGTCAGCCATAGCCACCATATTTTTATGCATCTGTATTTGGGGTCGCAACATGTTTATCTGTCTCTCGGGGTTCAACTTTCTCCATTCTTGGGAGCCTACCATATCTTTTAGTTTGAATTTTCCCATTTCTCTGTTTACTCCCCCATAGGTCCCTAATATGTATGTGTCTTGGTCTGTTTTACTAGGGTTTTCTATGGTAAGGATTAAGCCTAATCCTGACAGACCACATGCTTTCCTTGATAGCGTCATTCTAGTTAGAAGTGACTTTCCATTAATGTCTTTCTTCTCTAAGGCACTCTGTGGGTGATACCCCCAATGGCACCCGTGTTCCAGCCCACCGCCCCCCAGTACGTACAACGATTGCTGTAATAATTGTCTGTTACACATATATATTGAGTGCCTTGATCACACAGGTGATAAGCATTCCAATATCCGCATGTTTGATTGATACAAGCATGTTTGTTTTTGAAGGATGTTACAGACTCAAATTCAAACTGGTATGTAGCTACATGTGTATTAGCAGAATTATACCAAAAGGTGGTCACCCCATCAGCCTGGGTGATTGCTACATGTCCCCCCTTAGCACTCTGTGCAATAACACGAAAAAGGATAAGGATGTATATGGTGATAGTCATTCTTTGGAAGAGACCCTCTTGCAGTGTGAGGCGTGGATCCATGTCGGCCTTCCTTCCAGCTTAACTGCAGTGGGCGAGATCAGGAGGACCTGGTATGGACCCTGGAATCTGGCTTCTAAGGCCCCTCTGATGTTTTCACCATTACACAGTCTCCTGGTTGTAGCTTGTGCACCCCTGGGACGGAATCTGGGCCTGGAATAGAAAAAAACACTGCAGCATGTGTTACTGTCAACTCTTTACTGAGGGAAATGACAAAATTAACAAGGCTATCATTTCCTAGACTAAGCTGTTGTGGGTAGTAACATCCCATTCTGGGAGGACCCCCAAACAGGACTTCATATGGGGTGAGTCCTGTTAGCTGTTTGGGGGTATTTCTAACCAAGTACAAAGCAATGGGCAATACTTCGGGCCATGGCAGGGACAATTCTTTAGTGGCTTTAAGAATTTTACTTTTCAGAGCACCGTTCATCCTTTCCACTTTGCCACTGCTTTGAGGCACCCACCATCTTCCAAATGTCCCTGGTCACATCTGCAATAAATGCTGATCATTTTCTATGACTTCAGGGATACCGAATCTGCAGACTAACTCTGTCAGCAGTCGTTTCACCGTGGTTTTTGCTATCATGTTGGACACTGGGTAAGCTTCAGGCCATCCTGAGAACATGTCCACCACCACCAGGACATATTCATACCATCCACTCTTTGGTAATTGCATATGGTCTATCTGTATCCTTTGAAACGGGTACAATGGTCTTGCCAAGTGTTTCTTTGGAGTGGGTTCAGTTCTTCCTGGATTGCAGGTATTGCAGGTTTCACAGCTTTGGGTGTATTGCTTAACTGGTATGGAAATCCGGGTGCTAGATATAGTTTGTTTATGGCAGAAATGTAGCGCCCATGGCCGCGGGCCGTCGGGTTCACTCACCTCCTGACGCCCGCAGCCATGGATCTGTGAGCGCTGGCCTCCGTCTCCCTCCTAGGAGATGCCAGCGCTCACTTCCGCTCCGTCCGGCCGGGTCCCGTAGGGTGCGCGCGCACGCTCGCGCCCGCTCTTAAAGGGCTAGCGCGCGCACATGAAAACTATGATCATTAACCCACGTGATTCCCTGCTCTATACGAATGCCCCAGCCCTTCTGATCCTTGCCTGAGCGTTGTTCGTTTTTCCCTGTCTGTCTCGCAAATGGTCCCTTAGTGTCTCCCGTTCCAGCTGTTACCCGTGCCCTGTTACCGTTCCTGTATTCCGCTTTGCTCCTGTGCCTACCCGTGTTCAGGTGCCATCTGCCACGTCAAGTGCCATCTGCCACGTCAAGTACTATCTGCCACGTCAAGTGTCTTCTGCCACGTCAAGTGCCACCTGCTCATCGGATACTGCCCGCCACGTCTGGCGCCACTTTCCGCACCTGCCTCCATCCGTGCTGAAGCCACAGTCACCGTCCGGACTATTTCAGGTACATAAGCATTACTGTCTTCTATCTTACTTTCACATAGACTTTGACCTGGTCAGCTGCCTCCCCGCTACGGCGGAGCGACCTAGTGGGTCCTCAAACCCAGTGTCCGTGACAAGAAACCATCTGATTCTTCCCTCTGTGTACTATTCCGTGGGCCCATTGTACTGTAGATGGGTAAAGCGCTCTGGGTAGACATATTCTGTTTCCTTTTCTCCAGAGTTCATCCTGCAACGTTTGTATCTCCCCTGTTCTGAGCCATTCTTCTTTCTCGTGGGTCGGGGCTTGTTTTTGGAATTCCTGGAGGGTCTTGACTCCTGGATTGTTTGTTTTCTCCCCCTCCTGTTCTTCTCCTTTGCTTTTACCCCTCGTCATTACATACACACCTGCTTCCTTTCGAGGTCCTATGGCTGCTTGCTTAGCCTCTTGATCCGCGAACTGATTTCCTTGGGCTTCTGCCGTTTGGGTTTTCCCATGTGCTTTAACTTTGATTATTGCCACTTGAAGGGGGAGCTGGAGGGCCTCCAGTAAATTCTCCACCGCCTCTGCATTCTTGATAGGAGATCCGGTGGCAGTCTTGTAGCCCCGCATGGCCCATATCTAACCAAAATCATGCGCCACCCCGAATGCATATCTAGAGTCAGTATAGATATTGACAGTTCGTCCTTCTGCATGTCTGCAGGCTTCAGCTGGGGCTATCAGCTCCGCCTCTTGCGCTGATACGTGCGGCGGAAGGGATCCGGCTGTAATGACCATGGTAGGGGA
Source organism: Rhinoderma darwinii (assembly GCF_050947455.1). NCBI lineage: Eukaryota > Metazoa > Chordata > Amphibia > Anura > Rhinodermatidae > Rhinoderma > Rhinoderma darwinii. Next base: position 317,004,547 of record NC_134690.1, on the reverse strand, counting down.
CACCACAGCATATCCAGAATGGAAAGACCCCCATTCATCCGCATATCTGGATCCATCAGTGAAGAGTGTAAGGTCAGCATTGACTATCATCTGTTCAGTCACCGTGGGCAAATGCGATGTTTCATGGTGCATCGCCTGGAGGCAGTCATGTTCGTGGGCATCTGGATCATCATAATACGTCATGAGCGGGGGGTTAGGAGAGTGGGAAGAAAACCCATCTGTATATTCCCCCCGAGAGAGAGGAAGCAGTGTGGCTGGATTCAGGATTGTGCATCTCTGTAGGGTCACATTTTCTGGGAGAAGGGAACATTGGAGTCTCATCTGCCATTGTGAAGAGAGATGCTTTTGTTGGCTTTGATCAAGGATGGCTTTGAGATCATGTGAAGCCAATATCGTAACTGAATGTCCTGGAAGAATGACAGACGTTTTATCCAGCAATTCTTTGGCGGCCAGCACAGCTTTAAGACAAACAGGGGCCGCTTGTGAGACAGAGTCCAGTTTACAAGAGTAATTTCCAATGGGACGATGTTTCCCTCCATGGTGTTGGGTTAACACTCCGGATGCATGGCCATGGTATTCTGACACAGAGAGGAAAAACGGTCATTGATAGTCGGGGATGCCGAGGGCTGGCGCGGAGAAAATCGGTTCTTTGAGTCTTTGTACCGCATCCACAGCTTCCACAGGTAGATGTGGATTCCAGACCACATCCTTCAAGGCATCATACAGTAGTTGCATAAGGGCAGAAGCATTGGGAATCCACTGTCTACAGTAGGTGACCATACCCAGGAACGCGTGGAGTGGTTTCACTCCCCTTGGGAGGGGAATATCTCGAATAGCAAAACTTACGGTCTTCAGTAAGGTGTTTCACTCCCTGAGAAATTCAGTGTCCTAGGAAAACAACTTTTATGGCACACCACTGGAGCTTCTCCAGAGAAACCTTATAATTAATTTTTGCAAGAAACTGGAGCAGGCGTAGAGAGAAATGATGACTTGTCTGTTTGTCCGGACAACAAAGGAGTAGGTCATCCAAGTATTGGAGAAGTGTGGCTTCAGGGTGAGTTCGTATCCAAGGATCCAGGCACATGGAGAGGGCCTGAGAAAAGTGATTGGGTGAATTCTGTGCTCCTTGTGGCATAACTGTCCAAGTGTACTGAGCTACCCTGTAGGTGAACGCAAAAAGATACTGACAATCAGGATGTAGAGGGACACTGAAGAAAGCATTGGCCAAATCAATAACCGTGAAGTATGTAGAGTCGGGCGGACTGTTACTCAGCAGAGTATGTAGATTGGGGATCACTGGAGTTTCTAGTACCCTGGCAGTGTTAACTGCTCTCAGATCCTGGACCATGCAAAATTTATCGGGCTCACCTTTCAGAGTTTTCTTCTTCACAGGGAAGAGGGGGGTATTGACTGGAGATATGCAGTGGATAAGGGCGCCATTCCATAGTAGTCCCTGAATTTGGGCTCCCAAGGAAGCTTCTTGTGTAGCCTTCAAAGGATATTGTGGCAGCCATGGTATGTGCACACCTTCTTTGAGGAACACTTGAACAGGTGGAACAGGTAATTTCCCTATATCTTCCGGGCCCGTGGACCACAAGGAATCGGGGATCTGATTGTAGAAATATTCCTGAATGGGGGTGGGAGGGGGTTTGTGTAGAAGCAAGGGGATAGCCCTGATCTGACAGGTCTCTTCCTGGGACAGAGGAGTGTCTAAATCAAGGTACATTCCAGAGTCTTCGTAGCGGATAATCACGTGAAGTTTTTGTAACAAGTCCGCTCCCAACAGGTTGAGAGGACAGGTATTGGAAACCACAAATCTGGAGAGAATCTTTTGTTGGGCCCCAACAGGTACGTGGTAGGTGAGCTTGGAAGAAGATGGCTTGCCGTCTACTCCAACCTAGGAGATAATCTTCAGAAACGAAACCGTCAGCAGGTAGATCCTTAGTTCGTATGACTCATCTGGCTGCACCCGTGTCCACTAGAAAAGGCAAAGAGTGGCCTCCCACCAGGATCCTAACAGAAGAAATAGGTCCAGACTGTGCAGTAACAGAGGCCATAGTGGGTATGGGCTTGCCGGCTCCCTATGGTCGGTAGGGGCGTTCTGGAGAGCGATTACGGTAATTGCCTTGAGGTCGTGGGTTGGGTCGATTGTCCAGACGAGTTCTGCAGTTCCGCCAGAAGTGTCCTGGTTCCCCACATCTATAACAAACGAGGTCTTCACTGGCCCTTCCGGGACCCTGGGCGTCAGGATATTTCCTTGTAAGTCTCGCTTGTATGGGTCTGGGCTTGTAAAGTCGTTGAGGAGGACGGTAAGCCTGTTGCAGGTAGAGAGGGGGGCGTCACTCTGCTGGTCCGGCATACATAATTGTATTGATATCCTGGCGCACGGCCACCTTTGTAGACTCCTGTGGGTGGGGGCGGGTTGTTTTTCAATAGCTTTAGCTCTGGGAAGGACCTTCCTGGGATCCTTGTCAACATATTCTGGCCTTCCCTCCACCAACTTCTTCTTGATATGCTCCTTGAGACCATTAACAAAGGAGGTCACTAATAACACCTGTTGCATTTTTACTTTAACATCAAACCCCTGGTTTTGGAAAAGGGATTGTATCTGGGCATAGAACTTCTCCACCGATTCCGTGGTGTCTTGGGTGCAGTCTGAAATACTCGTGGAAGATTCCGTTAACCTATTCCTGGCCCACCCTTGTATTTGACGGCAAAACACATCTCCTGATAAATACGTTTCCTGATTTGGTACTTGTATATCATCTAAGGCAGACTGGATTATGGGCCAGAAACTGTCCCCAGCCTTGATGCTAAGAATGAGTTACAAATCCTTCCATGATGCTGAGTATGTCTGTTGAATTTGTCTGAGTCTCCTGTAGAACGGCATAGGATTCTTGTCCGGGTCCGGGAGTTGGCTCACAATCTGGTTCACTTGCGTCAGGTTGAAGGCCACATATTTGTTGGGTGCGTCACCTTGGGGCGTGGTCGTGGGTGGGTAGCTGGAGGAGAGCCGGGGATGGCGGAGGAAGCGGCTGTGGTAATCCCGACCTCCCTAGGCAGTTCCGCATCGGGGAGTACCACGGTGGATGTGGATATGGGAACTAGAGGTGAGGCTGTAGGAGGGGGTGGGTAGACCGGTGGCCGTGGTAGGCCAGGTAGCAGTTCATCCGGGTCTTCAGAGAACGTCTCCTTAAGTAAAGGTATGAGAATAACTTGCTGGGACATGTTCTGCATGGCCTGCTTCAGTGCTTGGACAGTAACATCATCATTGCTAATTAATCTGATTTCCTCCAGAGACGGCACTACTGAGTGATGCCGTATGGCCTGAACAATTGCCTGTGCGCATGCTTGAGGTGGGAAACTGAAAATGCCTGCACTAATAGCTGGGAGTGCTATGGTTGTGAGGCCTCTATGATTGACGAAATCCAGAATCCTGTGGACCGTTGTCTGAAGCTGCTGAACACAGTGCTCGTGATTCTCGGCCTCATACACAGGGCCTACTGCATGTACTATCAGGGTGCAGGGGAGATTTCCTGGGCCTGTGGTTGCTAGATCTGCCACTCTAAGTGTGCCATGTTCCTGAACTATAAGATCGCTGTCGCGTTGGATTCCGACACCTCCGGCATGTACTATTGCTCTGGCCACCCTTCGCTTATGGCGGAGCTTACTATTGGCTGGGTTGACAATTGCATCCACTCGCTGGGTGACAATATCGCCCATTCCTGCTGTCAAAATTGTCATTGTGAAACACCATTCTTTCCGTTAACGGTTCCCAGTAGTGCGAGTGTCCCGCATGAGAGAAAGTATCCCTCTCCTCCACTGGTGGGGACTCCGGTATGTTAAATTTGACACGGGCTGGGATCTGACTGACCGGGAGGGGGAACATACGTTCCTCTTTCACAGCATGTAACTCATGCTGGGATTCAGTGTCTTCATTCGGTTCAAGCTGACTCCTTCTCTTTTCCATTTCGCGTTGAAAGGCCGGGCTATTAAGAAAGTCATCTATGGATGGGAAGCGCCCAGTCATGGCTGGGACAATTGGGAAAAGGGGCACAAAATCTTTCGGGACATAATAGGCACCTTCCGATGTAAGAACTGGTTATAGTGGTAATGGTGTCTCTATGGGAGTTTCCTGTGGAGTAGTAAGATGGCCGCCGGGGGTGTAGTGGGCGTATCCATGGGTGCGGAAGGGCTTGGGCTTGGGTAGGCTGATTTGGTTGGGCCGGGTGTGACCTCATCAGGGGGTGGGCGGCGGCCTCTCCCACAGGAAACACATTGCACAGCCGTGACGGGGTTTTGTTGCCCACAATGAGGACACACCCAACATGAGGGAACGTTGCCATTATAGGGCGGTGGCAGGTCCTGTGGTTTATAATACATATAACATAATACAATGCCTTTCTTATTCCTAACTTCCTCTTCTGCAAATCCCTCCTTGCTGACAGCTATGGCCGTCCGCTGCCACGCCTCCAGCAACTTAATATCATCCAACTTCCCTTTGTTCTCTCGAATACCGTTTGCCCAGACTCCGGCTTGTAGCCGCCCTCCCCTATGCATCCCGCACACGTCCATCAATTTCTTTGTTTTACTCACATACTGTTTCTCTTCGCTTCACCAAATCATACAAATAGGATTGTCCGGGTATGGGTGATCCTGATGATTTGAATATGGACCGTAAAACATCCATTCTAACCTTTTATATCCTTCATGTAATTTATATAACAACTTTTGGTCTGCAACCCTCTAGTGACCGGTTCACCGTGGTCTGGCCAAAATATTACCCATGACTTATCACACGTCTTATCAGTGTTCTACACACCCCGCGTACCCTGTATTAGGCAGGTTAAAATACTACCCACGACTTATCACACGTCTTATCAGTATTCTACACACCCCGTGTGCCTGCGTGCCCCTGTATAAGACAGGTTATATTTTCTATCTAGTCCCTAATTACCCAGAGGATGGTTAGTCGGGCGCGACTAATTTCTTACGGGTTCGTGACCACACAGCGGGTGTCGCCTGAGTTATTCCAGCCTATCGACCAGGGTTCTACAGACTCTCAAAAGACCGTGCACTAACACAGATAAGACGAAGATTTATAAAATCAACTGACTTACCGTGTTATTATGGAGGTGATCAGTCTCCTGTAGTGGGCAGTCCCGGGTCGTCTGCTTCACCCTGTGGTCGTTGGTTGTCCGGATTCCGAGATCCCCTCGAGTGTAGCCCCACATTGGGCGCCAACTGTCAGGGTTCCATTCCTTGTTATTCCAAACCGAATAACCACCTCTGTAGATTTGAAACTGAGGGCCCTTGTGGAAGAAATACACCAGACAGAGAAGTGTTGGTAAAGATCCTCCCTCAGTGGAGTAGGAAGTACAACTGAACTTTATTACACAAAGAGTTACAAATCTTCTCTGTAGAAAGGTAAGAAGTGCTTAAGCCCCATTGGTTCTATTCAGTTGTGACGTTCATCTGCACACTCCTCTTGCATTCCAGGGGTGGTGTCTTCTATGGGCGTAGTCTAAGATGCAGGTGCCATCTTGTTGCATAGATTCTTTGTGAAATATACTGATATTTAGTTTATGTAAGGTAATAATGTTTTTGCAAGCAATATAAAGGCTAATGATCCCTGACATTGTGATTAGTACATACAGATATTTGCGATCCCTGTACTTGACCACCAGCAATCCTTCAGATGCATAAGCACAGGCGTCCTCCTTTACCATGCGCTTCCCCACTAATTGTTGCGGAAAACCATTTCGGTTTTTGCGCATGGTACCACATGTCCCAGTCCTTGCAGCATGCAAATGCCTAAACAGGGGCACACTGGAATAAAAATTATTGCAGTACAGGTGGTACCCCTTGTGAAGCAGAGGCTGCATTATCTCCCACACTATCTTACTGCTGGTGGAAAGATCAGGGGGGCATCCAGGAACATTTATTGAGCATTCCCACCATTCATAAATTCCGAAGGCGGTGGTATATCCTGACCCACTTTCACACAACTTATAAAGCTTAACGCCATATCTTGCCCTTTTGGAAGGTAGATATTGGCGAAAGCTATGTCTTCCATGGAAGTTGAGAAGGGATTCGTCCACACTTACATTATGTTCAGGGGTGTAGATTTGCAGAAATAAATTATTGAGGGAATTGATCAGTGGTCTTATTTTGAACAACCGATCACGGTTTGCATCGGTACTTGGGGGGGCCTCCGTATTGTAAATGAAGTGGAGGAACCTCATTATTGTCTCATAACGAGACCTGGGCATTATTGCAGAATACACTGAGGTGGCTTGGGCGGGTCTTGTTGACCAGTAAGACCTAATGGAAGGCTTTTTTACAATACCCATATTTAGGGTGAGCCCCAAAACTGTTTTTAATTCCTGCAAATTGGTGGGCGTCTAATCTCTGGCATGGGTGGATGAAGGTTTTTGCCTTATATACTGAGCGGCATATAAATTAGTTTCATGGACAATCATATTTAGGATGTCGTCAGTAATAAATAAATGGAAGTAATACATTTGGACAAAATTTGTATTGTCCATGGTTATGCCAGGAGTGGCAGTAAATCCGTGGATTCCAGGCCCAAAAGATGGAGCAGGTGCCCATACAAGAGTCTGAACTGGAGGGACCAGGCTGTCCCGTGCTACAGCGCTATTAGGCCCTGCGCTTCCATGTTCTGCAGTTTCAACTGTGTCAGGGACAACATCCCCTGAAGATGAACCTGAAGTGACGCTATCATCGTCACTGCCTAAAACAGGTTCCAACTCTGACGCCATCTCTGATGCGGTCTCAGACTCTGACCACAGAATGGCGTATGCCTCCCCAGCACTAAATAAATTCCTCGCTATAATGTCAATAACACTAACTAAACAAACAATTATTTTTTATATTTTTATTTTTTATAAACACACAAACTAACTGGTATCGCTACCGCTAACAAAAAAATAAACCTCTATATTCCCTACCTGCCTATTCTAATATAATAAAATATAGAAAGGTAGACAGAGAACAAAAGATAGATGGATAGATTGTATAGATAGATAGAAATCTATCTATATAGAGAATGTATAGGTGTGTATCACTGTATTTTGTTTTGTAACTGTAATCTTGTAATCTTCTGGCAGCAATTCTCTCAAGTCTCTTCTTCTCCTCACACTGAAACAATGTGTGAGGAGAAGAAAAGAGGCAGGAGATTTGCTGCCAGAAATTTCAAAATAAAAACAAATGTGATCGCTGGGCACAGGGCTGTGTGCACACTATATTTTGCACTGAAATGCATGCGATCTCTGTGATTGGTTGTCACAGTGAACAAATGTTCAGGGACCAAAGATTGGCCCCTGACACTCTGCCCAGTGCCCAGGGCTGTTAGCAACAGCCAGGAAACAGGGTTGTGTGCACGCGATCGTGCGTGCACATTCTCTGAAGTGCCGCCGTAATTAGTCTATACGGTGGACTTCAGAGACCCTGAAGTAAAAATACAGCCAGCGGTCGGGAACCTGTTAGAGGGATTGTCTCAGGATTGAGATTGGTGGAATATCACTAAGAGCTGACAAAAGGTTCATTCAAACAGCGCTTTCCTAGCTTTACCTCAACTTTCTTTCCACTGATCTGCAGAGGTCAGACCCCCACCAATCGGACATTGGTGGCATACTGTATTCTGACGATATGCCATCTATGTTTATCCTGGGACAATTCCCTTTTAAATTCAGCTTCTTCACAGAAGTTTTGGTCTTTACACTTTTTATCGAGTTTAAGATCCACATTTGGATACTATGAATTTGAGAATACATGTAATTTTCTAAAGATTTTTTACAGGCAATAGACCATGAGGTGCTACTTTACTTTATATATATTTACTTGTAGAGGCTTATAGACTAGATGTTGGTCTCAGCATACTAAACTGAATAATGTCTTTGGTATCTCAAATATAATGTATCACCTAATTTAAAGCATACCTGTTGTTTCAGGTGACTTTTCAGAGTCAGCTCTCATGTATGTTCATGAGGAATGACACCACTGGAGGAACTACCGCTATAGCAGCCGTAGCGGCTGCTAGTGGGCCTGCCAAATTCAATTGTATCTGCGTCCTCAGATATGGTTGATGTCACTGGATCGTGCCAAACTATATAAGGGTCCCATATCGGCGTCTCATAGGCTGCAGGACTGAGGAGGCTTTGTTCGTCAAGGGAACCGGGCAAGGTCAGTATAAGCTTTATTATTTGTTTGGGGGGCGCCCAGGCATTATGTACAGGGAAGGGTGTGTCTGGCACTATCTACAAGGGTGTGTGTATGGCACAATCTACAGGGGGCTGTGTGGGACTATCTACAGGGGCTGTGTGGCACTATCTACTGGGAGCTTTGTATGGCACTGTATGTGCCACTATCTACAGGGGGCTGTGTCTGTGTGTGGCACTTTCTACAGGAGGCACTCTGTGTTTGGCACTATTTACAGGTGGACTGTGTGTGATACTATACAGGAGGGGTGTGACACTACCTACAGGGGGCTGTGTGTGGCACATACAGAAGGGGGATGTGACACTATATACAGGGGGAACTGTGTACGGCAGTCTCTACAGGGGGAAGGGTAGATGATCTACCACCCCCCTAGGCCACCCTATTTCATGACATCCCATTAATATAGATCTAACATAGACCAGATGGAAACAAGACCTTTCTGTCCCGATGTTTTAAGTTTCAGGTACGTTTTTTCAATTAACTATTATGACTTTGAAGTTGCATAATAAAGTGATAAAAATATCAGTGCATAACCTCTTCACGCGCTGCGCCGCAACTGTACGTCCTGCAGAGGGCTTGCTTCCCGCATCAGGACGTACAGTTGCGGAGTAGTTCCCGACGCACACTGTCTTAACAGACAGTGTCCGGGCACCGAGAGGTCAGCTGTCCCCGACAGCTGACACTCCAGTCTTGCCGGTCAGCGGACAATCGCCACTGATTACGGCAATTAACCCCATAAATACGGCGACAGATTGCGTTCACCGCATTTAAGTACTTTGAAGCACATCTGCAGCCCCCACAAAGTGATTGTGAGGGCTGCCGATGCTTGTCGGGGCAACCGGAGGCCAGACAATGACCTCCGGGTTGCCATGTACAGAAGCCTCGGAGGAGCAGCCTCCGGGCGATCCTCCGAGGCTTCCTGTCAGCGTGACTGTCACGTCACAATGACAGTTGGAATGCATTAAACTACGTAGGTAGTGTAATGTACTCTAGCAGCGATCAAAGCTGCAAGTCTAAATGTCCCCTGGTGGGACAAGTGAAGAAAGTAAAAAAATATATATATATATTTTTAAAAAAAATAAAAGTTATACGTTATATAAACAAAAAAATGCTTTTTTACCTATAAGACTTTCATTATAGGAAAAAAATTAACAGATTAATTTTGACGCGTTCGTAACGACCCAAACTATAAAACTGTAATGTTATTTTTCCCGCACGATGAACACCCCAAAAGAAATCAATAAAAAACGACACCAGAATCGCTATTTTTTGGTCACCACCCCTCCCAAAATAGAGAATAAGAAGTGCTCAAAAAGTCGCATGTACCCGAAAATAGTACCGATAAAAACGAAAACCCGTCCTGCAAAAAAACAGCCCTTACACAGCTTTTTTAACTAAAAATAAAAAAGTTACGGCTCTCAGAATATGGTGACACAGAAAATAAATTATTTTATAAAAAAGTGATTTTATTGCGCAAACGCTGCAAAACATAAAAAAACCTATATACATATGGTATCACCGTAAAAACTGTCATTTATAGCACACGGTGAACGCTGCAAAAAATAAACTAAAAAAACATTGTCAGAATTGCTTGTTTTTGGCCACCCGGCTTACAAAAAAATGGAATAAAAAGTGATCAAAAAAATCGCATGTACCCCAAAATGGTACCAATGAAAACGACAGATTATCCCACAACAAATTAGCCCTCATCCAGCTCCGGTGGTGAAAAAATAAAAAAGTTCTGGCTCTCAGAATATGGCGATGCAAAATGTGCAGAGTGTTCCAAAATCGGATAAGATCGGGCTACATTTATCAGTGCGACACCGGCCACATATCTATGAATTATTATTTATTTACCACATTATTATACCCTCTTATTATGCCCTGATGTACTCCGCACAGATTACATACACCCCCACATTATAAACTGAAATACCAGCAAAACCCCAAACAGAACTACTACCAAGCAAAATCTGCACTCCAAAAGCAAAATTGAATCCCTCCCTTCTGAGCCCTGCAGCGTGTCCAAACAACAGTTTGCACCCACATATATGCCATCGCCATACCCGGGAGAACCCGATTAACGTTTTATGAGGTATTTGTCTTCAGTGGTACAAACTGGGCACAACATATTATGCACTAAAATGGCATACCAGTGAAAAATTGCAATATTCACACCATCCGCTGTGCATTAAACCCTTTGCGCACTATGACTTAATAGCACGTCATGATGCGGGGGTTGATGTATGCAGCGGGCTCACGTGCTGAGCCCGCTCCATACGCTGCGGGTGTCAGCTGTGTATTACAGCTGACACCCAGGACTAACGGACAGGAACAGCGATCGTGCGGTTACAGAAGCCTGTAAAAATAACAATATACTGCAATACATTAGTATTGCAGTATATTGCACCAGCGATCCAATGATCGCTGGTTCAAGTCCCCTAAGGGGACTAATAAAATGTGTAGAAGAATTAAAGTTATTAGTAGTGAGAAAGAAAAAAGTTTCAAGTTAAAAAACTCCCCTTTTCCCATTTTTCTTCTAAAGTAATGTAAAAAAAATAAACAAAATTGGTATCGCTACGTCCGTAAAAGGCCGAACTATTACAATATATCATTATTTAACTCGCATGGTGAACACCGTAAAAAACGTAAATAATGTCACTTTAACTCTAAAAAAAAATGAAATACAGCTTTTTGATCACTTTTTATGTGCCAAAAAATGGTACCAATAAAAACTACAGCTCGTCCCGCAAAAAATAAGATCTCCTACCGCTCAATCAAAGCGAAAAATAAAAAACTTACGGCTCTCAGAATGTGGTGAAACAAAACAATTTTTATTTTAACAATTAGATTTTTCTTTCTAAAAGTAGTATAATATAAAAAAAACTATATAAATTTGGTATCACCGTAATTGTATTGAGCCGCAGAATAAAGTAAAGTTTTCATTTATACCGCACGGCGAAAGCTTTCCTATATCAGCCCGCAAATCATTTTTTTTCAGTTACCCAGTACATTTTATGGCACTTTAAATGGTGTCCATAGAAACTACAGCTCCTCCCGCAAGAAATAAGCCCTCACACCACTCTATTGATGGAAAAAGAAAAAAGTTATGGCTCTAAGAACGTGGGGAGTGAAAAACGAAAAGAAAGCAAAATATGGATCAGTCCTGAAAGGGTTAATTCATTTCTAATGAAAAAAAAAAAAGTGTGGGGTATTTCCATACTCTGGAGAAATTCCTTTACAAAAATTGTTTGTTTTTTTTTCTCCTTTATCCCTTGTAAAAATGAGAAAATACAACATTTAGTGGAAAAAAATTGTGATATTCATTTTCGCGGCCTAATTTTAATAAATTCTGCAAAAAACCCGTGGGGTATAAATGCTCACTATACCCCTAGAATAATTCCTTAAGGGGTTTTTCCAAAATGGGGTAACTTTGGGGGTTTCCACTGTTTTGGTCCCACCAGGGCGTTGCAAACTCCACATGGCACCGAAAACCAATCCAGCAAAATCCGTGCTCCAAAATCCAAATGGCGCTCCTTCCCTTCTGAACCCTGCTGTGGGTCCAATCAGCAGTTTATTACCACATATTGGGTATTGTCGTAATCGCGAGACATTGCTTTACAAATGTTGGGGTGCATTTTCGTCGTTATTCCTTGTAAATATTAAAGACTTATGTTTTTTCAGATTATTTTTACAGACTAATTCCAATATATTTGGCGAAAAACCTGTGTGGTAAAAATGTGAATTATACCCCTAGATAAATTCCTTGAGAGGTGTAGTTTCCAAAATGGGGTGACTTTTAGGGTGTTTCCACTGTTTTGGCACTACAAGACCTCTTGAAACCTGACAAGGTGCCTAAAATATATTCTAAATAAACAGGAGGCCCAAAATCCACTGGGTGCTCCTTTGCTTCTGAGGCCTTTGTTTCAGTCCATTAGCGCACTAGGGCCACATGTGGGATATTTCTAAAAACTGCAGAATCTGGCCAATAAAATATTGAGTTGAAATTCTCGGATAAAACCTTCTGTGTTACAATTTTTTTTTTTATTAGAAATGAATTTCGGCATAAAAAATCAAATCTGTCTACTTTGCTTTAATTCCTGTGAAACGCCTAAAGGGTTAAAACACTTTCTGAATGCTGATTAGAATACCTTGAGGGGTGCAGTTTTCAAAATAGGGTGACTTCTGGGGATTTTCTAATATATAAGGCCCTCAAAGCCACTTCAGAACTGAACTGGTCCCTGAAAAAATAGCCTTTTGAAAATTTCTTTAAAATATGAGAAATTGCTGCTAAAGTTCTAAGCCTTGTAACGTCCTAGAAAAATAAAAGAACGTTCAAAAAATGATGCAAACATAAAGTAGACATATGGGAAATGTTAACTAGTAACTATTTTGCGTGGTATTACTATCTTTTTACAAGCAGACACGTTTAAATTTAGAAAAATGTAAATTTTTGCACATTTTTTCTAAATTTTAGTGTTTTTCAGAAATAAATACCGAAATTATCCCGAAATTTTTTCACTAACATAAAGTACAACATGTCACGAGAAAACACTCTCAGAATCGTTTGGATAGGTATAAGCATTCCGATGTTATTACCACATAAAGTAACACATGTCCTGAAGGCCAAAACATGCTGGGTCCTGAAGGGGTTAAAGAGGGTCTGTCACCACATTATAAGTGCCCTATTTCCTACATAATCTGATTGGCACTGTAATGTAAACAACAGTGGTTTTTATTTTGAAAAGCGATCAGTTTTGAGCAAGTTATGAGCAATTTTAGATTTATGCTAATTAGTTTCTTAATAGACATCTGCGCGTTTATTGCCTTTTTACCAAGTGGGCGTTGTTAAGAGTAGTGTATGATGCTGACCAATCAGCATCATATACTTCTCTCCATTCATGTCCATTTGTACACAGCACAGCTGTCACATACACCCACATTCATTTTACTGAAGTTTCTTGAGAGTGAATAGACATAACCTCCAGCCAGGACGCTATGTCTGTTCAAACTCCCGACACTTCAGTAAAGTTTTTGTGGGACTTACTCACACAGCACAGCGTGATCTCTTGAGATCACGCTATGCTGTCATTCACAGCATGATGTCGCGAGATCACGCTGTGCTGTGATTAAGTCCCACATGCTGTGCTGTGTACAAATGGAGAGAAGTGTATGACGCTGATTGGTCAGCATCATACACTACTCTTTACAATACCCACTTGGTAAAAAACACCCAGTTGTCTATTAAGAAACTAATTAGCATAAATCTAAACATGCTGTTGTTATCTACATTACAGCGCCGATCAGATTCTATAACCTATAAGAAATAGATGCTAACAAAACTTAAGAGGTAATGAAAATAGAAAAATATTTTTATTGAAACACATAAGAGACAATAGACAATAAATTAAAATGAGGAATCCATAGACCACAGTTAAAAACGGGACAAAAGACTGTAACTACTGAGTGGATACAGAGCACAAGTTTGTACCTATAGCAGACCTTCAAAAAAGTGGAAGTGCAAATACAGCCCTAAAGAGGGCATACAGGTAATATAATGACCCTATATATATTGTTCCTTATGTGTTTCAATAAAAATATTTTTCTATTTTCATTATCTTTTGAGTTTTGTGAGCATCTATTTCTTATAGGTTTTATATTTAGTCCTGATGCTTTTGGGTATACACCCTTGAATTGGCCCATATAGATTATAATACTTCTACTTCTTGTACTTTATATGTTTGGGCCATATTGATTCATGCGGCCTAGCTGTATTTTTACTCATCAATTTTTATTGTCAGGAAGGCATTGGTTGTGGGGGGAGGGGAGACCAGTTAAAAGTTTGCTATGGGGCCCAATCTTTCTTAGTTACGCCCCAGAATGACACTATTCCTGACTATTATATGACTTGTATTCTGCATTTTTACAAATTTCTTACAAGTTTCCCCTGTGCATGCTCCATCACTAATTGTCAGTTTTCCCTGAACTCACCTCCAGTAGGAGAGTTGACTAGCTGCTATGATGTCTCCTATAAAAAGCATACACAGAGAAGAGGGGATCCTGCTACCCTAGATCTCTCATGCACATGAGTGCACTGTCACTTTGGGTATGTGGACCAACTGGGCCGTACCACCTTGACGGTATGGCAGCTGGCCAACAGGACACAGGTCACAGTCTATAGTTCGTATAGTGTACCTGTGGTAGCTCAGACAGTAGCAAGACAGGATCGACTGGGACTAGGCAGCAGGCAGGCATGAGGCGTGGTGTAGCAGGAAAGGCGTGTTACACAGCACAGCATGACTTCAGCTAAACACGGCACGTGAGCAGGATAGCACGGGATACAGGTTACAGGTAGCAGGAATGGGGAACACTGGGAACTGGAAAACACTTAGGAGACCATTTGCATAGACATACTAGGATAACGACAACAAGGCTCAGGCATTGCAGGGATGGGCACAGCCCTTCTTATAGTCCAGGGTGCTCTGGGAGCAATTAGCTCAATCTCCCACCTGTGTGCGACCTGGCTCCTTGTCTGGACTGACCTCGCGAGCGCACCCTGGTTGTCACTGTGGAACAGGACGGCCGCATGTGCAGACATCTCTGGAGAGAGGGGTGTCGACCGGATGGAAGGAGTTTGTGGTCAGCGACCACAGATGTTACATGCACGCACGCAGCAGCGGTATGGAGGACATTATATAGAAGAAATGACCGGTGCTGATGTGAATCCAGCACTAGGGTGAGACAGTAGAACACTTACTAGAAACAGCATATCCTTGTGTCTCTCCGCAGTGTAAGTGTGAGGGTCCTAAGATGTGTATGGCCTTTGCAGGTTTGTTGCGGAAAATACTGTATCTTCATGCCGCCTTAGGGATTTTAGAAACAGACTTCAAATTTACGTAAAAGCAGGAGACGGGAATACAAGAAGGATTTGAAAACAAATAAACAAAACCCTGTTCTAAGCAGGGCTGCCTCTCCTTTCTTGTGGTACAGATTAAGCCATGAGAGAATCTCAAATAGGTGAACTAACCTCCTCTGTCCTACTACCACCCTGAGGGAAAATCGTCCCATCGGGGCACTGCCCTTGAATGTGAGCATTTATGACGGATCTTGCAAGTATTGTAGAAGTGGCAGCAACCGCCATGAAAGAGCCAGCAGGCACCAATAGCAGCTGTAACTCAATAGATAGAAATGGCCGAGGTTACTACATCATGGTTTCAGACCACTGAAGAACTTCCCTTGCCCATAGCCCTTGCCACAATGTTGACAACATCAGTGCCTTCTCTAAGAGTATCAACCAGAACTGGAGGAGCCAGCGCAGGTACTCCCCTTTTTAAGTGTCCGACGACCCCGAGGATGAATACAGGTCCTGGGTGTGACAACTTCGGCGTTTATGTTAGCAGCTGGAACTATGGCTTGACCAATAGCCATCCGCCACCTGACCAATGCGCCTGCGCCTATGCCTGAATAATTCACAGACGGACAATGGGATGCCACCAGAAGGTGGAGGGGCAAATAGGGTAGAGGGTCTACAGGAGAGGGGTGCAAAAGGCTAAATTACAGTCTGAGTTGTACAAGACTTCTTCAACTTCACTGCCGTCTTTTGAAGGGGGATAAATGGGTGGGAGTGCTGAATGGTGACAGACCAATAGCTGAGCTGGAGCCCAACTGTCATCAGCCCCCGAAGCTATTCAGTGCCCCCAGCTGAAATCCTGGCCTTTCGTATATCCATAAAGCCATCACTTGCAGCCATTTTATGGACAGAGACACAGCAGCAGCGCAGCCAGGTAAGATGGATTTTGCTGAATAACTAGTACCTGCCCAAACTGCTATTATATACCTTCCCATTTTTACCAATCAGGCAGTAACCTACGATAGTAAAACCCCACCACCAAATGTATTGTATCATCTGGTCAGTACTTCACTTTTAATCTTTTCTTAAAAAGACATATAAAAATACATTTAACCTAAAAACTTATATAGGCATATATTGTATAGATTTCTACAATAAGTAAATATATACATATATATCTATACATTTTATTGAACATATTTAAAAATAAATAAAACAACAAAATGAACACAGGGATGTCTATCATTTTATATTATAAAAATTTGCTGCTATTTATGGAAAATGCTGTGGGCAATTTTATCTTCATACAACCATGTCTGGTAAGTATCAACATAAACTAATTGTCCAAGGCCAACATGCATTTATCTTTTAATAAAAACCAGAATAGAAAGTAAATGTAATTACCCTGTAAAACAAACAAATTATTTCTGCTGTTTCTAATTCTTGCTCGATCATGAACTTAAATTTAAAGTTTCAAAGGCCACTTGATGCAATAAGATGAAATAAACAGTGAAATACAGTACTACTGGGATGTTAATGCATTAGTCCATGCAAATACATTTTCGGATACATAATTAGAATAATATCCTATTTTATTTAGACATTTACTAAACAAAGGAATCAAACTCAAGCAAAACTTCATTAGCCTCGATCTTTTTTGAAGTCACAATTGCTTCAACAGTTTCCTCTATATTAGTCATATATTTAGTTGTTCTTTTCAGTTATATTGTATCTACAACCTAAAGTGTATGTTCCCTTCGCACACCATTTATTAGTAGAACTGGTGTCTGACCAATATATGGTCACTGTATAACGGTATTATTGGTTATAATGTTGTTTGTATAGTGGTAGTGTATACCAAATTTTGCAGTCATTGCATTACCTATCTTGTATTGATACAGAGTTACAGCCTGTATTATACAGTAGATCAAAGATGCATTCACATTTATGTAGGCTTCAGAGCTAAACTCTTCCAGCATTCTTTGTGTGCTCAACATCAGCACAGAACTTGCACTGTTTTTCTTACCTTGATGCAGGAAAGACGAACAGCCTTACTAAATTATATTAGCTCAGATAAGTTGTACAGAGATATGTCTAATGACAAGCTTGTTGAATGTTTCCAATGAAGAGCAGCAGATTTGTGAAAGCAGCTTTGGACTATAATAAAGGGTGTAACAGGATCAGTACAAGATAAGAAAACAATAAATTCACCAACTTATTCAGCTTTACCCTTTAACGTGCTTCCTATTCTGTCCATCTGTAACTTACTGCATTGACTTGGTTAAATGCCGTCAAAAAAGTGCTGTAAATTTTTGTAAACATAGCCATATTATTTAAAAAAAACAAACAAAACAAAAAACAGTTTATAATGACTGTCCTGCTCGGTCTTCCCATCACCAGACATCGTCATATAACTTTTGGCTATTTGATTTTCATAATGCCTGCCTAAATTCCTTACCCACAATGTTTCAAGCAGTGATGACTTTCACACTAAATGCTGCACATATTAGCTGCAAACCGAAAAAGAGTCCATCACAAAGTTGTGAAAGTAATGAAGTTTTCCCACCATAATCAAATTATTACCAATCCACAGGACAGGGGATAAATGTATGTTTGCTGTGAGCCTCAATAGAGCAAGGGTCCTGAGTCCCCTGTTCCAGCTTACATACATACACACGTCCGCGGCAGTAAGGGCTTAATATAGCATCAGTTGAGCAGGTAAATTGCAGCTCCATTGAAGCCTTCTAAAGGAAAAAGGCAAAATCGGAGTTTGAATGGGGTGGAAGCAATGCTCCACCACCGCTCCATTTAAACTTTTCCTGACGGCAGTTGTGCGGGTAGGGAGGGACAGAGGACTTGGGACCCCCTTCTAGTGATCGTGGTGGGGCCAGAGGTCAGGCCCTTACAATCATACATTTATCATCTATACTGTAGATAGGTGATATATGTATTTGGTGGAAAAACCTCCTTAACCCCTTGAAGTCTAAGCCTTTTTTAGTTTTCTTTTTTCACTCCCAGCATTCCAAGAGCCATAGTTTTTTTTTTTTTTTTTCTGTCAATAAAGTGGTGTGAAGGCTTATTATTTGCAAGAGGAGTTAAATGACAATGTAACTTTATTCTGCTGGTTAATACGATTACGGCGATACCAAATTGATATAGTTTTTTTTAATGTTTTCTACTTTTACAAAGGAAAAATTATTCGTTAAAAAAAAATTATCTTGTGCCACCATAATCTGAGAGCCATAACTTTGTTTTTGTCAATTGGGTGGTGTGCGGGCTTACATACGACTTCTTGAACACTTATTATTAAAAAAAATTTGCGCTAAGGTTCACCGTGCAGGATAAATAATGTTATGTTGTAAAAACTCAGACTTTTACGGATGTGGCAATATAATTTTTTTTTCTGTTTTACATTACTTTAGGGGGGAAAATGGTAAAAGGGGGTTTCTTTAAACTTGTAATATTTTTTATACACTGCTGTAAATTTTTACTTTTTTATACTTTTTATTACTCCTCCTAGGGAATCGTCAGATCGCTGGTACAATACACTGCAATACTAATGTATCACAGTGTATTGTCATTTTCACAGACTCCTGTTAAGCCCTGCTTAACAGGTGCATAAAGAAGCCTTCATTACACTCCCCAGGGTGCCATGACAACCATAGGCACCCTGCAATCGCATTGCAGGGGGGCATGGGATGTCGCTATTGACCACGGTATCTAAGTGGTTATATGGCCAGAATCAGGGTTCTCTCTGTTCCTGGCCATTAGTACGAGGTCTCAGCTGTAATACACAGCTGACACCCACAGTCTGCTTCATACTTCAACCCCCGCACCAGGACGTACGGGTACATCCTGGTGCGCCAAGGGCAGTGGCCTAACTATCACTGTAGCAGCTTTAGCGGCTGCTACGGGGCCTACGGTTTGAGGGGGCCCGTTTTGTCAGCCGACACGCCCCCACATATCCGGTGGCACCGCTAGTAGCCGTTATGGCTGCTACAGATGTAGCGATGCTACTACAGGGCCCGCACCGCCGAGCCTCTAACATTTATGGGCCGGGCGACAAGGGCCCAATCATGGCCGATGGTGTTGCTAGCACCAGAGGGGGCCACAGTGCTAGCGACAGTCACCCCCTCTTGCGTACCTGCATCTATAGCACGCAGGTACAGATACATGCATTAACGCTGAATGGCCGGGCATGTTCCGACTTACAATGACGCTGATTGTTGGGGCAAAATGACTTGCCCTGCCAATCAGCGCCTTTCAACTACGCTAGCGGCACGATGACGTCATCGTGCCACTTCTGTGCTTCAAAGGCGCTGATTGTCGGGGCAAGTCATTCTGCCCTGCCAATCAGCGCCTTTGAACGATTCGTCATTCAGCTCCATCAGACCTGCTCAGAAGAGAGCAGGTCTGCATTGACACAGGACAGCGCCGGAATGGGATCATGTGAGTATGTAAAGTATTATTTTTACTTTCTAATAAAACTGTGTGGCATTATCAACAGGGGGGTCTATATGTTGGGAAGGGCACTATCTACAGGGGGTTTTTATGTGGGGATGTGGGGCACTATATACAGGGGGGGCAATATGTGGGGCACTATCTACAGGGAGGTCTATATGTGGGGATGTGAGGCACTATATGCAGGGGGGTCTATATGTGGGGATGTGGGGAACTATATACGGGGGAGCTATATGTGAGACACTATACAGGGGTGGGCTATATGTAGAGCACTATCTATAGGGGAGCTATTTGTAGGGCACTATATATAGGGGTGGGACACTATATACAGGGGTGGGTTACCTGTGGGGCACTAGCTACAGGGGGGATATATGTAGGGCGCTGTCTACAGGGATTGGCTATATGTGGGACACTATATACAAGGCGAGCTATATGTGAGGTACTTTCTACAGAGGTAGGCTATACATGGAGCACTAGCTATAGGGGAAGCTATATGTAGGGCAGCACGTGCTCAGTGGTTAGCACTATTGCCTTGCAGCTCTGGAGTCCATATGTGGGCACTATCTACAGAGGCTCTATGTAGGGCACTATCTAAAGAGGCTCTATGGTGGTCACTATCTACAGGGGGCTATGGGTGCACTATCTACAGGGGGCACGGTGTGTGTGTGTGTGTGTGTGTGTGTGTGTGTGTGTGTGTGTGTGGGACACAGTGTATGGTACAATTATAATCAGGGACACAGTGTATGGCGCTATTATAATTAGAGGTGCAGTGTATGGCGCTTTATTATATTTAGAGGTGTTGAGAATCTTAAAGGGAATGTGTTGCCAGCAAAACATGTTTTTTTTTTTTTTTAGTTAAACAATTAGTGTATAGGTGATTAAACATTGTTCTAATTTATTTTTTTTTTCACGAGTCAGGAAATATTATAAATTGGATTCAATTGGATTCTAATTTATAATATTTCCCATTGCTGGTCACTAGATGGAGCCATTCCCAAAATTGCAGCATTGCATGTGGTAAAGCAACCACATTGCTTTATGCTGCAAAATTGGGTAAAAAGCCCTCGCTCTAGTGAGCTCTCAGCATCCCCCCCTCCTTTATCCTGGCTAGTGCCGGGAGAAACGAGGGGTTTGAACGGTCTAACCTCCTACACTGTGTGTCGCCATTTTTTGAGCTAACACACAGTGTAGAAGGTTTACATAAAGTAGTAAACACACACTGAAACACAAACATACATAGAAATCCCTTACCTGCTCCAGTCGCCGCCGCTCCCTCCGGTCCATCCGCTCCGTCTGCTGCCGCTGCTCCATGTGCACAAGTCCGGAAGCCGCGACCGGAAGTAGTAATCTTACTGTCCGGCCGCGACTTCCGGTCCACAGGAAAATTGCGCCGGACGGCGCGCATTTCAAATTGAACTGTGTGGGAGCGGCGCATGTGCCGTTCCCACACAGCGGCGTACATGTTAGTGGATGGAATGGGCCCCGTTCGCAGTCCCTATGGGACTGGAGCTGCCGTATTCCATGTCTGTATGTGTCGTTAATCGACACATACAGAAATGGAAAAAAAAATGGCAGCCCCCATAGGGAAGAAAAAGTGTAAAAATAAGAAAAAGTAACACACAAACACACAAATGAATCCAAACGTTTTTAATAAAGCACTAATATCTTTAACATATTAAAAAAAAAATTGTGGTAACACTGTTCCTTTAACTTCGTTTATAGGTGCAGAAATGTTTTAAAAGTGAGAAGTGAAGACATCTGAGCGGAAAACTGCAGAAATGGGTCGTGGCCGGAAGAAATCCATCACAGAGGTCTGGACCAGAGGGAGAAGAAAAGAACTAGAATCTGAGACGCTACCAGTGAGTGACTTAATGTAAATGTTTATTCTGCCTCTAATCAGCACTGTAGTCGCTGTATGATCTGCAGCGAGATGATGGGTGGTATGATTTTTTTTGTGAAACAGCATCTCCCAGCATATCCTTATGCCGTACAAACCTATACGGCAGGGGTTGCACTAAATTGAGCTGTATTTGTTCTGGTGTTTTATATATGTATTGAGCTTTGTTCTGGTGCTGTATATATGTATTGAGCTTTGTTCTTGTGCTGTATATATGTATAAGCTTGGTTCTGGTGCTGTATATATGTACTGATCTTGGTTCTGGGGATGTATATATGTACTGAGCTTCGTTCTGGGGATGCATATATGTACGGAGCTTTGTTCTGGCTCCGTATATATGTACGGAGCTGGGTTCTGGGGATGTATATATGTCCTGAGCTTGGTTCAGGGGATGTATATATGTACTGAGCTTGGTTCTGGTGCTGTATTTATGTACTGATCTTTCTTCTGGTATTGTATATACATACTGAGCTTGGTTCTAGTGCTGTATTTATGTACTGAGCTTGGTTCTGGGGATGTATATATGTACTGAGCTTGGTTCTGTTGCTGTATTTACAGTGAATGAAATAAGTATTTGATCCCTTGCTGATTTTGTAAGTTTTCCCACTGTCAAAGTCATGAACAGTCTAGAATTTTTAGGCTAGGTTAATTTTACCAGTGAGAGATAGATTATATATAAAAAAATAAATAAGAAAATCACATAGTCAAAATTATATATATTTGTTTGCATTGTGCACAGAGAAATAAGTATTTGATCTCCTACCAACCATTAAGGGTATGTGCACACACACTAATTACGTCCGTAATTGACGGCCGTATTTCGGCCGCAAGTACCGGACCGAACTCAGTGCAGGGAGCCGGGCTCCTAGCATCATAGTTATGTACGATGCTAGGAGTCCCTGCCTCTCCATGGAACTACTGTCCCGTACTGAAAACATGATTACAGTACGGGACAGTTGTCCTGCAGCGAGGCAGGGACTCCTAGCATCGTACATAAGTATGATGCTAGGAGCCCGGCTCAATGCACTGTGTTCGGTCCGGGACTTGCGGCCGAAATACGTCCGTCAATTACGGACGTAATTAGTGTGTGTGCACATACCCTAAGAGTTCAGCCTTCTCCAGACCAGTTACACTCTCCAAATCAACTTGGTGCCTGCATTAAAGACAGCTGTCTTAAATGGTCACCTGTATAAAAGACTCCTGTCCACAGACTCAATCAGTCTGACTCTAACCTCTACAACATTGGCAAGACCAAAGAGCTTTCTAAGGATGCCAGGGACAAGATCATAGACCTGCACAATGCTGGAATGGGCTACAAAACCATAAGTAAGACGCTGGGTGAGAAGGAGACAACTGTTGGTGCAATAGTAAGAAAATGGAAGACATACAAAATGACTGTCAATCGACATCGATCTGGGGCCCCATGCAAAATCTCCCCTCGTGGGGTATCCTTGATCCTGAAGAAGGCCGAAAACTACATGGGAGGAACTTGTTAATGATCTCAAGGCAACTGGGACCACAGTCACCAAGAAAAACCATTGGTAACACATTACGCCGTAATGGATTAAAATCCTGCAGTGCCCGCAAGGTCCCCCTGCTCAAGAAGGCACATGTACAGGCCCATCTGAAGTTTGCAAATGAACATCTGGATGATTCTGAGAGTGATTGGGAGAAGGTGCTGTGGTCAGATGAGACTAAAATTGAGCTCTTTGGCATTAACTCAACTCGCCGTGTTTGGAGGAAGAGAAATGCTGCTTATGACCCAAAGAACACCATCCCCACTGTCAAGCATGGAAGTGGAAACATTATGCTTTGGGGGTGTTTCTCTGCTAAGGGCACAGGACTACTTCACCGCATCAATGGGAGAATGGATGGAGCCATGTACTGTCAAATCCTGAGTGACAACCTCCTTCCCTCCACCAGGACATTAAAAATGGCTCGTGGCTGGGTCTTCCAGCACGACAATGACCCGAAACATACAGCCAAGGCAACAAAGGAGTGGCTCAAAAAGAAGCACATTAAGGTCATGGAGTGGCCTAGCCAGTCTCCAAACCTTAATCCCATCAAAACGAACAAGGATGTGACCCTTGGTAGCTGGCGGGCACAATATATATATACACAAAAGAAGCTGCCTGCAACAGCCAAACCCAATTTCCCAGCCACCACTGATAATGAGAATAATAAACTTTAATAGCTACGTATAGCTGGACAAACCACAGTTATGATTTAAAAATATCACCAGCCGAGATCGGACGTACAAGTATGTTACATACTTGTCCGATCTCGGCTGGTGATATTTTTAAATCATAACTGTGGTTTGTCCAGCTATACGTAGCTATTAAAGTTTATTATTCTCATTATCAGTGGTGGCTGGGAAATTGGGTTTGGCTGTTGCAGGCAGCTTCTTTTGTGTTAATCCCATCAAAAACTTATGGAGGGAGCTGAAGATCCGAGTTGCCAAGCGACAGCCTCGAAATCTTAATGATTTACAGATGAGGTTTGCACACATGTTACATGGAATTTTGGCCCACTCCTCTTTGCAGATCATCATCAACTACAAAAAAGTCTGACTGCTGTGCTTGCCAACAAGGGTTTTGCCACCAAGTATTAAGTCTTGCTTGCCAAAGGGATCAAATACTTATTTCTCTGTGCACAATGCAAATAAATATATATAATTTTGACAATGTGATTTTCTTTTATATAATCTATCTCTCACTGGTAAAATTAACCTAGCCTAAAAATTCTAGACTGTTCATGTCTTTGACAGTGGGCAAACTTACAAAATCAGCAAGGGATCAAATACTTATTTCCTTCACTGTATATACTGAGCTTGGTTGTGGTGCTGTATACATGTACTGAGCTTGGTTCTGGTGCTGTATATATCTACTGAGCTTGGTTGTGGTACTGTATATATGTCAGAGCTTGGTTCTGGAGATGTAATTATATAGAATATATTTATAATAACAAAATTACAGGGCTGATGGAATTGTTCTCAATTCATTGTATATTTCATGGGAACCTGTCTGGTAGTTTTAAACCATTGAACCGCCACCATGCGGTAATACATGACCTGACAATATTTCCAAATGTATGTTTTTTTCAGATGCACAAAAATCTTTGAAATCCACTTTTAAAACAGTGCACACTATATGCTAATTTGTCATTAAAGGGTCATAGGGCGGTGCCGCTATCCTGAAGAGTCACATAGTCCTGCCTCCAAACCCACCTTCCCATGTTTGATTGACATCCCCCTGGCTGATACAACTTTCTCGAATGCGCCTTTGGCTTGTGGCACTATATACAAGTGGGGCTGCATGGCACTATACACAAGGGGGAGCCGTGTGGCATTATGCACAAGGTGGAGCTGTGTGGCACTATACACAAGGGGGAGCTGTGTGGCACTATACACAAGGGGGAGCTGTGTGGCACTATATACAAGGGGCTGTGTGGCACTACTAAGGGAGGGCTGCGGCTCTATCTACAGGGTGCTGTGTGTGGCAGAATCTACAGGGGTATGTGTGTGCCACTATCTACTAAGGGGGGGCTGTGCGGCACTATCTACTAGGGGTGGGCTGTGCGGCACTACCTACTAAGGGGGGGGCTGTGTGGCACTATATACAAGGGAGGGGGGCTGTGTGGCACTATATAGAGTGGGAGCTGTATAGCGTTATATACAGGGATGGGCTTTATGGCGATATCTACAGGGGGCTGTATGCCACTATCTACAAGGGGGAGGTGGGGGGCACTATCTACAAGTGGAGTGTGACGCTGTTTATAGGCGGGGCTGTATAGCACTGTCTACAGGGGGTCTGTATGGCACATTCTACAGGGGGCACTATCTATAAGGGGGGCTGCTTGTGGCACCCGGGTGGGGGCCTCAGTCAAGAGTTTGCTATGGGGCCCAGTCTTTCCTAGTTACGCCCCTGGCCATGGGCTTAAGATGGGAGGCCAGAAATATATGGGAAAGCATACCATAGGGAAAAGAGAAGTCCTATAGGCTTGCAGGCAGTCATAAGAGATTAAACAAATAAATGGGGTTTTAGAAAACCCATTTTCAAATGTTCTGTTCAAATCTAGAATTTGGAGTTAATAGCCTGAAAACGCACCTATGTACATATCAAAATTTAAAAACTGCAGTTAAAAACGTATAGAAAAACCCAGGATTATGTGCAGTATTTACCTGCGCATTTCCTGCAGTTTTGATGCATATTTTCTGCAGCAAATAACGCAACGTGTGCATGTAGCCTAATGGTGCTGCTACAGGGAAATTAATAATTTGTACTACAGTTTACAACTGAACGCTGGGGTCCGAGCAATGCAACACGCTGTGATCAGATTCTCATTATAGGGCCTCTTCTTGCCAGACAACCCCTTTAGGCTACAGGCACATGTTGCAGATTTTGGTGCAGAAAATCCTCATCAAAATTGCATGTAAACCATCTGCACCTAAGGGCTTGTCCACACGTAACGGAATTGCTGCAGACAATTTCTACAGCAATTCCTTTGAAAGTAGCAGACTTTCCGCTGTGGCAAAAACGCACCATTTCCTGACGTTTTAACTGCAGGAAATGGTGTGTATTTTGCTGCGTTTTTCACAATACTGGTCCGCTTTCCGCACCAGGAATTGACACGCTACGGTATGAAAAGTACGCACCGCAGGTTAAATATTTACGCAGCGTGTGGATGAGATTTGTTAAATCTCACACACTTTGCTGCTTCTGTTTTCTGCTGCGTTTTTTCCATCCGCAATTCCGGACGGAAAAAAAAGCAGCAATTCCGCTGTGTGTGGACGAGCCATAATAGTGCGGTTTTTGTTATGTGATTTTAGGTTCAGTTTTTACAGTTTGATGTGGAAATAGGTGTGGTTTTATGCTGTGGATTTTGGGGAGTTTTTTTTTTATAAACTTGTCAGATACAATTTGCAACCAGAAACGCAAGATAAATTGACATGGTGCGGATTTCTAAATATGCACCACAGGTCAATTTACGTGGGAAAAAACTCTGCAATGTGTAAATGAGATTACTTGAAATCTCATTTAGTTTGCTGGTAATGTATTACGCTGCAGATTTGCCGCAGGGTAAAACGCGTTGCAAATCTGCACGTAATACGCATTGTGTGCAGTTAGCCTTAAAGGCCCTTTTACCCGGGCCAATGATCGGGCAAACTAGCGTTCATATAAACGCTCATTCCTGACCATTGTCCTGTGGCAACGATCAGTTGATGAACAGGGAAATGGTCGTTTATCGGCTGATCGCATAATTTATGCAGCACTAAATATATGTGTAAATGGATATGTAATGCCAAAATTATGCAAATGCATGGGGATGAGAGATCGGAGTAACAACCGTTTGTCCCCATACTAAACGTTCATTGCTCCGTCTAAAGGGAGAAATGAGCGCCGATAGATAAGCTGTATTGTCGATCGCCGCTCGTTTTAAGTGGTAAACACGGGCTATATCTGCCCATGTAAAACCACCTTAACCCCTTAAGGACACGGCCAATTTTGGCCTTGAGGACAGAGCAATTTTTTTAGATTTCCCTCCTTTGCATTCCAACGCTCATTTTGCGGGATGAGTTGTACTTTATGTAGGTACCATTTTTTGGTAGAAGACAAAGACAGAGTGGATCCAGCGTTGCTGTGGATAAAAAGGAACTTGTTCCAAGTTTAATGGAGATGTTTTAAAATAAGGATCAATCTGGATGATGTCCTGGGGTGCTTAGGAGAGATGTGAGGGAAATTGAAGAAGCCTACGCGTTTCAAACGCTTCCTGCGTTCTTAATCATGGCCTACCATTTTTTGGTACCTACATTATCGTTTAATTTCTATAAATTTTTATTTTGGCGAAATTGCAGAAAAAAAGCAGTTCCGCAGCAGTTTTAATATTTTTTTTTTACACCGATCATCATAAATAATGTTATACATTTGTTTTACAGGTTGTTACGGTTGTGGCGATACCAAATATATCTATATTATTTCATGTTTTGGGACTTGGAAAATGTGTGTTTCTGTGTATTATTTTACTTTTTATTTATTTATTTATCATTAATTTTTTTTTACATTCATTTAACTTTTTTTTTTAATCCCATAAAGGGATTTATCATTTTGATTTTGTAACTGCAATGTACTAGCATAGATCTATATGCCAGTACATTAGCCTGTTACTGATCGTACACAGGCAGTTGTTAGGGCATACCTCAGTATGCCCTAACAACAGGAAATATGTTCAGACAGCCCTGGGGTCCTTCAATGGACCCTGGGCTGTCTGGCCATATGAGTTGTGGGCTTTGATCGCGTCAGTTATCTTCTGTGACGCGATAATTGTGCAGTCCCCCCTCCTTGAACGCCGCGATCAGCTTTCATTGCGGCGTTCAAAGGGTTAACGGCAGAGAGGAGATGTTTCTCTCCTCTCCGCTGTCAGAGCGGGGCCGTGGCTGTGTATTACAGCCGTTGCCCCGCTCTCGATCGCCCGCAGAGATGGCTGTGACACAGGACGAGAATGCTCGTTCTAATGCGCGAAGTACTCGCCGCTCAGGATGAGCATTCTCGTCCTGTGTCGGCAACCAGTTAAGTCACTCATAGTTTGAAGAGACTGAACTAAGGCTACATTCACACGAACGTAGCCCACCTCTGTGAGTTTGGTCAGGTCCCCTGGAGGTTTACTGTTTGAACCTGTAAAGGGAGGGAAGCAAGCAGAATGGTCAGCAGGAAGCATAGTAAGCAGCAACCATTTTCTGAGATATTTAAGTTAGTTTACTAGAGCTTTAGGTTGAAAATAGATCAACTTGTAATGTACTTATCTTAGTATTTCCGTGCCATCCCTGCACCACAGGTACCCACCTGTCCCCATTCATCTCTGTTTACCTTGCTTACACAATAACATGATGTGTTCATGCCACATGATTGTGGCAGCCAGTCACCACCGTACTAAGTAAGGGTTCTGGCGGTGTAGGAACGGCACAGTATTAACAGTAAACACAAATACAATTACTCTTAGTTTTAAAGTTCTAGCCCTATTGAACCTAATTTAAATTAAATCTGTCACCGTATTTATGCTGCCCTATCCTAGAGCAGCATAAAGAAGTGCCGGAAACCCTTATTTCATTGATGTGTCACTTGTCAATATGGTGTCGTTTTCATAAAATCACAGTTTTTTCAGGTGCATTGCACGCCGAGCCGAGAGTCCTCCTAATGATGTGCATGCACTAATTCTGGAGTGCCCCGTATTCATTTTATGCGGGATAATCCCGCCCACTGCACTGATTGACAGCTTTCCTCTCTATGCAATGTATTAGGGAGAAAGTTGTCAATCAGCAGAAGGAGGAGCGCTCTGCGCTCAGCTTGCGCTGCAACTGGTAAACAGTAATTTTTTAAAAACTACGCCATATTAACAAGTGACAGACCCCTGAAATCAGGTTGAAATCACATGGTAGGCTTAGATACAAGGCCCCAGCAGACAGTAACGTTATTCTTACCATTCTCTTCGGCTCCGGGCGCAGCGGAGGTCCTGACGCCATCCAGCGTTGCAACGTTGCGCTGGGCGCACAGTGTCGTGATGTCATGACGACAAAGACATCGGGACATTCGCTGAGCTGAGAATGAGGAGGGTAAGTATACTGTTGCTATAGTAACAGGGTCCCCTGTAGTTTATTACATAGGCCCCAGTTAGTATAGTAACTTTTAACAGGCGGGGGGGCCCTGATGCGTGTACCATCTGTACTGCCCTGATGGTGGCCCTGATTGTTATCTTTAAATCTGTAAGGCTACATTCACACGACAGTGAAAAACAAGGGTGCGACGGCAGTTTTCGTAACGGCCGTCACACGGCCGTTTTCACAACCCTAGAGTTCTATGGGTGTATTCACACGGCCATTTTTTTAACGGCCCGTGAAAACTGTCCGTCAAAAAATAGCCCCACGGCAACTATAGAAGTTAATGGATACGTTTTTACCAGCCGTTTTTTATGGATCAATCCTTGTAACAGCCGGGAAAAACTGAACGCGGCCAAGGATTCCCCGCACGCAGCGCTACTTTGAGCGCTGAGCCCGGGGAAGCCCTTCACATTACTATCCATATATGGACAGTAATGTCAGGCTTTCAACTGTGGAGTCTCCGACCAGAGCATCGCGAGATCTCTGGCCAGGGACTCCTGTCTCCCTCTGACCCCCCTGCAGATAGCGTCACTCCCCCTCCCCCGTAGATGGCACATCCCCCCTCAAGGTAGCGCCGCTGTAGCTCCTTGAAGGAGTGGAATCCCCTGCCGATGCCCTGGCCAGGGGATTCCGCTACTGGAGAAGCCCCTGGCGTTATGGTCTATATATGGACAGTGACGTCAATGGCTACCTCTGGAATCTCCTGCCAGAGCGGAATCCCCGGCCGCCGCTCTGGTCAGGGGATTCCGCTACTGGAGAAGCCCCTGGCATCACTGTTCATATATGGATGGAGACAACAGGGACTCCCTCTAGGCGTGAAATCCCCGGCCAGAGGGATTCTGCTCCTACAGGGAGCTACAGTGCCGCTATCTACAGGGGTGCTATCTACATGTGGAGGTGCTATCTAAATTGGGGTACTATCTACAGGGGGGGTCATTTACAGGGGGGGTGCTTTCTACAATGGGAGGTGCAATATACAGTGGGGGTGGTGCTATCTACAGGGGTGTGGCGCTATCTACATGGGCACTGTGGCACTATATGGGGGTATGACTATCTACAGGGGACACTTGTGCTATCGACATGGGCACCACTGTGGCACTGGTACTTTATATGTGGGCACTACGTCACTTTATATGTGGGCACTGTGGCACTATCTGCAATGGACACTGTGGCACTATGAGGGCACTATCTACAGTGGGCAGTGTTGTACTATCTACAGGGTCATTGCAGCACTATAAACATGGGCACTGTGGTGTTTTCAGGGGGTTTGGATAATAAAACTAACAAATTAAATCCACCAGTTATTTTAACGACCATGAAACACGGATGGCAAACGGATGACAAACGGCCATTAAAAACGGACAGATGGACTGGAAATGGATGAAAATTTGGAGACACACTGATGCAAAATGGCCATGAAAAAGTGACAGTTGATCAGTTTTTAATGGCCATTTTTTTCACTGTCGTGTGAATATAGCATAAGGTTGAATAAAAGAGATGGTTTTAAAGACGCAGTAAACATTAAAAAAAAATTCATCTCCATTTGTTAATCTGCAAGACTTTCTTTTTAACCTCCTGAAACAAATAGTATATATTCCGTGATAAATACAGGTGTCAATTTTTTCCTAATCTCCTTTATTTATATAGACTAGCTAAAATTGAAGGATTAGCAAAATGGTCTTAAATTAACTCTCTGGGTCTCATATTGCAGACAGTGCAGTGGGGTAAAATTGATTCTGCCTTATAGCCAGAAATTGGTATGTTCTGAGAACTTGTATTGCATCTAGTTACTCTAAAACATAGAAGCAATAGGATTTATATTGTACATTTTGAAAGACAATTAGAGAAGTAATAATTAAAGTGTACCTTTCAGTAAAGGTGAATTCTCAGAATAAGCCATAATAACACTGTTACAATGATGTTAACTTTTTTTCAGTAGTTTTCCCACTCTGCATGCTTCATCTCTAATTCTCATTTCCAGAAGGGGAGGCCATTACCTGCTATGATGTTATCCCTCATTCAACTCGGGAACACTGCACCTTATCCCCCTGCCCAAAATTCTGAGCCTGCTTTTAATGATCTAGCAGAGGATTTTGATCAGTGTCCTGGGTCAGGGCCAGATCGGGACTAAAAAACAGCCCTGGCACACAAACCCCAATAGCCCACATACAACTTCGCTCCCTTCCATATCACAGAAAATTAGCGTCATGCAATGCGCACTGTGACTTATTTTGCTTTGTTTGGTGACGCCCTTGCCGCGTCATTAAATACGTATGTGGTAACGCGGGCGCCGAGTCGCGGTGGGCGGGGCTCTCTGAGCTGAAGTTGGTATTCGCGCCCTTTGGTCACGGTGGCACACTTTCTCTCTCCCGCGCCTCGGGCCGCAGAACCAGTGAAATAAGTGGTGCTTGTAGGATACACTGTTCTGTCTCCTGGGATGTTATGTGGTGTACCACGAAATAAGGATGTTCCAGGAGACAGGGTTCAATAAACTTTCACAGTAGTTTTACTGGGCACAATATGCTTGGTGGTTACTTTTGTTACAGAGGCAATGTCTTTAAGTAGTATGAACATATCACAGGGTATTGCAAATGGTGGTACCTTCTTCACCTCCCTGACTCTGTCTGTAATTCCTCCAAGTGTGCTGTGTGCTCTGCTCCTCTTTCTTCTCTATACTGTGCTGGAAGGTCTGCTGCTGACTGTCCCAATCCAGTTGCACTATCACAGAGGAATGGTGTCCCTTGGGGATTCTAGGCTGTGTGCATGCTCCTGGCTTTGCTGTATGCACTCTCAGTAGTGTCCAAGCTCCTTGTCTGGCTTCTGTGCCACATGCAACACACACTGACCTGCACTCCTCTTTCACTTCCACATGGCTGTTGCTGATCCTCTCACAGAATTCCTTTCAGATCCACATGGCTGCTGCAGCATCTCACTGAATACAACTTCACACACTGACTTGTCTGCTCTCCTCTGCCTGCACGCTGCTGCACACTTCTCCTCACTTCTGAACTTCTCTGCTCCACACTGCTGCACTCCGTGAGGTTGTTCCTGTGTCCCCAGCTATCTACATCCCTCCCCTCTCTCTGGAGAATACATCTTAAGGTGAAACAACCAATTTATGTTTCTGCTGAGTCATATAGGGAAGTGAATTCAGTACCAACCATGATTACAGAATAAAGCACATTAAAACCTGCATACTAAAAGCAACAGTACAATGACCGTAAATAAACAGCAATTTTCCTAAGTATCACAATCAGACCCCCTAAATACAGACCCATTAAACAAATCTATCCCCTTATACTTACCTAGCAGCTCCACTGTCTTCTCTATGGAGTCTTGCTGCTGTTATAGGACCTGCGGACTTGTGACCAGCAGATCTCTAAACAGTAACAAGAACTAGAGACAGACATAAGGTCATGTGACTTTACGTCTGCAGGTCTTTTTGCAGGACATACACAAACCAGTTTTGTCACGTTTTTTGCCGCGATTGGGCAGCCGTGGGTACCCTGGGAGCCCCGGGCGTCTGCTCAAAACGCCCTAATGATAATCTGCCATTGTCTATAAGTATAAATTCAGCTACCCTATGTCCCCCTCCCTCTTTAACACACAGTCTGCTGCTCTGCTCTGTGTAATATGGTCCATCAGGAAAAGCTCTAAAGACTTTCATGTTCGATAGTTGACATTGTTTTTCAGTGAGTGCAGAGTTTCTGAACAAATACAGACAGTGTAATGCCAGGTATAGGAGGAAAGAGGCGTTTGATAAGTGGAGGAGGCATAGATATATTACAAAGTGTATTATCTGTGCATAGCTTATTGACTTATGGAAAAAAAAATAACAATAATAACTCCACTTTAACCCCTTCACGTATAGACTTTTTACGTCAGCCTATAAATGTAGTTCTTCTGAAGCACTGCCTTTTCATGTCGGCGCTTCAGAAGAAGCTTTCCTGCATTGGGCGGGGTGCTCCTGAAGGCCGGGCTGTTGCTAACAGCCTCGGGCTTCAGGGTATCGATCGGAGACCGCTAGCAGTGGTCTCCAATCATGTTTAACCCGTCAGATGGGGCGCTCAATGGCGAGCGGCGCATCTGAGCAGTTTTAGAGGGAGGGGGCTCCCTCTCTCACCCCACCGGCATTCTGCGGGATGCGGATGGTGTCTATGACAGCCTGGGGGCCTAACAAAGCCCCCAGGTCTGCCTTTAGTAAATGCCTGTTAGATTCAGTACGGGACAGAATTCCCGCGGGGAGGCATGGACAACTAGCATCATACATAACTATGATACTATGATGCTAGGATCCCAGCTCCCTGAACAGGGTTCGGTCCGGGAAATGCGGCTGACATGCGGACCGTATATCAAAGCTTAACAATTTGCTTTACGTGCAATTTATGCAATTTATGCAAAGCACTGCAGCTCTGATGACGACAAGATCTGAAACAGATGTTTGAAAATAGTGCATCCTTACCTTAGCAGATGATGAGCTTGTGCATGCCTGTGATTCACAGTCTGGTTTAGTATCATGCCTGTGATTCACAGTCTGGTTTAGTATCCCACATAATTTTCCCTGGATAACATGTCTGGCACTAAGGCATAGCAAAATAATAAAGTCAAAATATTTGTAAACTGTGTAATTACTGACAGCATCATATTGATTGAATCTATGAATACAACTATGTCTACAGTATACACTCTCCTGTAATAGGAATTAAGCAAAACGGTCATGAAAATGGTTTACTTTTAACAGGGACACCCAGAAGATGCCTATGTATGGCTAAATTGGTGGGCACTGTATGACCTGGTTTGGGGGCTATATACTGGCTGTCTGTCTTTAGGTTCTCATCCCGTCAACATTGCATAGAAAAGCAAGGTTTAAAGAAATACTCTGCCCAGGACATGTACATTGTGTTATTTCTAGCGCACATTCACTTCTAACAGTGTAGCTCAGCTGTTTCTGAAATCATGGTCACCTCTCCATTCGGTCCCTGTCTGGATCCGGCTGCCATACCAGATGTGATGGAGTTGGGCGACCCCTCTTCTAGAAAGAGATGCGGGCTCCAGAGGGGAACCCACATCAATCAGACATCTATTGCATATTTTTTTTTAGATATGCCTTAAATGTCTAAGATGGACTTCCCCTTTAAATTCTACTCTAAACTTTTGCTACACCATGAAGTGCATTTCCACCATGATGATCTCGTGGGTACTGCTAGTGTACCTGCGAGATCAGTAGTGAGCTCATGGCTGTAATACATAGTCCTGCTCCCGCTGTATGAGTGTGGAGAAAACCCCAAATACTTAAATGGTCACTAACCTTTAAACAAACTTTGTATAAATCAATTTTACAAGCAAATATAAAAAAACGTTGTAATATTTATTATTAGAGAAAAATGCCTCTTTTTCCTCTTATCAGGCTCTTGTCCCCCACCCCCCACGTCCTGCACTGATCATTCACTCTCAAATCGGTCTTGAGAGACAAGACAAAATATCAACTCACTAAAGAATCAAGTTACAGTACATGCTGCCCATACTCTGTGGAGTGATAAGGGGTAGGAGGGCAGGAGCAGCATGAAAGAGATTTAGAGACACACAGACACAGATACACTGCTGCAGCTGCTAGTAAGTATTATATCTCAGCCCAGTGCTTGATTCAAAGCTACATTGCTCAATTTTGCTGTATGATGTCCTCCATGTTGCTGCTGTTTCTGAGGGTGTGCTACAAAGAGATAGAGAAGAGAACATCCTGCTCCCTCATTCTGAAGGGTAAACAACAGAGAAAGAAAAATTTGGGAATTCAAGATGATGATAAAATTCCAGTCATTGACACAAGGCCTCAATCTAACACCAGGATTTATGAGCCACTACATGGACACACGTCACGTCCCCCATCAGACTGACTCCAGATGCCTTAACTCCTAAGTCATCACCCCTATAACCTCAGTTTTATTGCCCCGGCTTATCTTAATGATATATCACTTCATGTACTAATTGTCTTTGTGTAAAATCTAAATATTGTGCTTTTTTGTAAACTGCCTGAAGAAGGAGCCTCTGTGCTCTAAAAGCTTGTATATAGAACTTTTATGGTTAGCCAATAAAGGTATCATACCTATTATACTTTTGTCTTTTTTGACACAAAAGTATTTAACATTTCTTATTGTCTCTGGCTAACACGGTACTACACTATTTTTTACTGTACATCCCAAAATTTTAAAAACTGTAAAAGAGGACTTTCAGAGATGGGAAAGTATGCAATGTTAAATACTTTTGTGTAAAAAAAAAACAACAAAAGTATAGAAGGTATGATACCTTTATTGGCTCACCATAAAAGTTCTATATGCGGCTTTCAAAGCACAGAGGCCCCTTCTTCAGGCAGGTTAACAAATGAATGACTTAGAAAAAAGCCAACATTTAGATGTTACACAAAGACAATTAGTACATGAAGTGATATATCATTTAGATAAGTCGGGGCAATAAAACTGAGGTTATAGGGGTGATGACTTAGGAGTTAAGGCATCTGGAGTCAGTCTGATGGGGGATGTGACGTGTGTCCATGTAGTGGCTCATAAATCCAGGTGTTAGATTGAGGCCTTGTGTCAATGACTGGAATTTTATCATCATCTTGAATTCCCAAATTTTTCTTTCTCTGTTGTTTTTAAAATGACCCTTCAGAATTAGTACCTTTAAATCTGCCAAGCTGTGATCAGGTCCAGAGAAGTGTTTTCCCACGGGTGTATCCAGCTCCTGTTTTATTGTATGTCTGTGAAGATACATCCTGGTTTGTAGTTTTTGTATTGTTTCTCCAATGTAGATTCCTTTATCTATGCACCTTGTACATAGAATCATGTATACTACATTGGAGGATGTACAGGAGAACGTGCCAGTGATTTTATAGTCCTGCTGCGTGTTTGGTATGTGGATGGTGTTTGATGACAAGATGTTGGTACAGGTCTTGCACTTTCTATTGTTGCAAGGAAAGGTACCAGTCTCTGATGGTGGTGAGAGGGCACTTCTGACCAGGATATTCCTTAGGTTTGGTGGCTGTTTGTATGCAAGGAAAGGTAAATCTGGGAATATTTCCTTCAGTTTATTGTCTTTGTTGAGTATAGGTTCGAGATCAGCAGCAATTTTCCTCAAGCTGTTCATTTGTGGGTTATATATGACCACTAGGGGCACCCTGCTGTTGTCTTCCTTCTTTTTGTACTCCAGAAGCTTGCTCCTTGGAATTCTTGTTGCTCTATAGATCTGATCATCTATAATCCTTGGATGGTATCCCTGTTGTAAGAATGTATACCTCAGTGATAGCAGATGTTGTTTTCTGTCTTCACTGTCTGAACAGATTCGTATGTAGCGCAGAGCCTAGCTGTAGATGAAGGAATTCTTTATGTGTCTCGGATGAAAGCTGTTCCATCTCAGATATGCTGGATGGCCTGTAGGTTTATGGTAGATTGTTGTTTGTATGGTATTGTTTCTCGTGTATATGGTCATGTCCAGGAAATGTATTTGAGATGTAGAGTAGTTGTGAGTGAGTTTGATGGTAGGATGGAACTTGTTGAAGTTTTTATGGAAAGAAAGAAGTTCATGTTCAGAGATGGGAAAGAAACTATATTACATGCTTTGGCAGATGTGCAGCTATAAAAATGAATATCCTACCTAGGATATTGTATTTGTTCCAGACAATACCGATCAAGATACCAGGCAGTTTTTTCCAATCTCTGTCCTGACTGCAACATAAATCCATTTGGGTCGGGAAACCAGCCAGAATTTCGAAGGAAGTACTGAAGAGGCAGTAGAAAGCAGGAGGGATAGGTCTCCCAGATTTTAGGTCGTATTATTACGCAACACACCTGAAAAGGGTGATAGATTGGTGCTGCCATAAGGATAAAAGATGGGTAGAAGTAGAACAGACTTTCTCAAAGACTAGATTAGATTGCCTACCTTGGGCGAATAAAGAAATAAGGTTTAACCCGAGTAGTTGCCCAGCTATTGGAGCAACATTAAGTGAATGCAACAAAGCTTTAAAAAGGGAAAAACATATCCCCTTATCCGTCCCCTATGTTACCAATATTAGATACAAGCAAGTTTAGATAGAAGATGTCATTTTTAAGAAATGATTGAAGAGAGGGATCTATAGAGGGGTTCACTTTAGGAGAGATCAAAGCTGGCTGAACAAAGAACAGATTATGCAGATAACCAGGGCCGGCCTTAGGATAGATGGTGCCCCGTGCAAAATGATCTTTCGGCGCCCCACCCCCATCTTTAAAAAAAAATGCCCCCTAAAAAAATTATAATGCCTCATATTATATTACAACCCCTTCAAGGACACAGTATTTTGTCCTCTAATTGTGCCCACAGTATTATGCACCCTGTAGTACCCCTACACTGTATAATGTCCGCTTAGTGGCCCCCACATAGTATAGTGCCCCCCTGTAGATTTTTCCATACAGCCTCCCTGTAGACAGTGCCATAATCCCCTACCTCCTCCTTGTAGATCTTGCCATACAGCCCCC
This sequence comes from Rhinoderma darwinii, assembly GCF_050947455.1. Classification (NCBI taxonomy): domain Eukaryota; kingdom Metazoa; phylum Chordata; class Amphibia; order Anura; family Rhinodermatidae; genus Rhinoderma; species Rhinoderma darwinii. The sequence goes on along the minus strand of NC_134690.1, from coordinate 316,966,946 downwards.
CACCTCCCACTTGCAGACAGTGCCCCCAAACAAAACCAAAAATTTTACTCACCTAGTGTTCCCACGACGAACTGAGCTGCTCCACAACAGGATCCTTGTGTAGGCCGGCGTGATCCTGTAGCCTAGTACAGAGTTTCCCAACCTTTTCGGACTCAAGGCAACACTGGAAAAATAAAATTTCCTCAGGGCACCCTTACCCAAAATTGTATCGAGAAAGACAGAAATCGACTAAAAACAAGCGCTACACTCGTAGGGTATGTTCACACAGCGTTTTTTGTAAGGCAAAAAAAATCTGCCTCAAAATTCCTTCAGGAACTTTGAAGCAGATTTTGTATTAACAGTGTTGTTTGACCATTTTTTTGGCGTTTTTTCTTAAGCCGTTGAAGCTAATGCAAAAGACGCAGGCAAAAAAGCACTCCAAACGAGCGCCACAGATATTTTCTGCCTCCTATTCATTTCAATTGGAGGTCAGAGGTGGAAACCACTTAAAGAGCATCAGCCCCCCACTTACAGTAAAATAACCATCAGCCCCCCAATTACAGTAAAATGACCATCAGCCACCCACTCACAGTAAAATGACCATCAGCCACCCACTCACAGATTACCCCTTGTAGGTAGTGCCACACAGTCCCTTGTAGGTAGTGCCACATAGCCATTTGTAGGTAGCGCCACACAGTCCCCTTGTAGATAGCGCCACACAGCCCCCTTGTAGATAGCGCCACACAGCGCCCTTGTAGATAGCGCCACCCAACCCCCTTGTAGATAGTGCCACCCAACCCCCTTGTAGATAGCGCTACACAGCCCCCCTGTAGATAGCGCCACACACAGCCCCCTGTAGAGCATGCCAAACAGCTCCTGTAGTGTGTGCCACACAGCCCCCTGTAGAGCGTGCCACACAGCACCCTTTTAGGGAGTGCCACACAGCCCCCTGTTTAGGTAGTGCCACACATCCTGCTGATAGGTAGTGCCACACAGCCCCCTGGTAGGTAGTGCCACAGAGCCCCTTGGTAGGTAGCGCCACACAGCCCCCTGATAGGTAGTGCCACACAGCCCCCTGGTGGGTAGTGCCACACAGCCCCCTGGTAGGTAGTGGCACACAGCTCCATGGTAGGTAGTGCCACACAGCCCCCTTGTACGTAGTGCCACACAGCCCACTTGTAGGTAGTGGCACACAGCCCACAGCCCCCTTGTTTGTAGTGCCACACAACCCACAGCCCCCTTGTTGGTAGTACCACACAGCCCACTTGTAGGTAGTGCCACACAGCCCCCTTGTTGATAGCAAACCCCCCCACACACTTCCTGTAGATAGCGCCACTGTAGCTCCCTGAAGGAGTGGAATCCCAGTGTGGCCGGGGATTCCGCTCCTGAAGTGCTCTGCTTGATTTCTCTGTCCATATATGGACAGTGACATTAGGGGAACTCCTGAAGCGGAATCCCCGTCCACAGCGTTGCTGATGCTGTGACCGGGGATTCCACTCCAGCAGAAGCTCCTGTCATCTGTGTCCATTTATGGACAGTGACATCATTGGCTTCAGGAGTTTCCCCTGATGTCACTGTCTATATATGGGCAGAGAAATCAAGCAACGTGATTCCACTCCTTCAGGGAACCTCCCTGCTCTGCTATAGTGCTGTCTCTACCGCTGTAGCAGCCGCAGCAGCCGCTAGCGGCACAACCGCATACGGTGCAGCCCAGTGCGGGCGCCCACATTCGTGGTGTCACCGCTAGCAGCCGCTATGGCTGCTACAGCGGTAGCGACGCCACTGAGTGAAGAAGCGCCCGGGCAGAAAGGCTACTGCTGAGTCGCTCGGTACGGGCGCTTCTGAAACAAGCAGGGGAAGGGAGCTAGCGCAGCGCCCACTTCCACCTGCTGGAATGATGCGCCCTGTGCAAAGGCACACCCCTAAGGCCGGCCCTGCAAATAACATACCCGTGTCCATTGGGATTTTGGAGAACAAATCAATTGACACATTTTCTAGTAGGCCTACCACAAAATAGAGAGATAGATAGGAAATTTACAAAGTTTGAGGAAATGTGTAGTAGTGAGGAGAGAATACAGAAAGCTTTTTCTACTATCTATAGACTGCTGATTAGTACAAATAGAGATAGGATCACCGACACATATGACCTCTTGGGAGCAAAATCTGAGAATAAGATTTACAGCAGACCAAAGAGACAAAATATACACATTAACCCATAAAACAAGTATAAATTATGACCCGCTGGTACATAGTCCCACTGAAAATTCATAAAATATGTAAGTTGTATCCTCCAAATTGCTGGAGATGTGAGGAAGAAAATGGATCATTAGTTCATATATTTTGGGAGTGTGAAAAGCTTAAAGTCTATTGGAGACAGTTGAGTAGAGTAATAAGATTGGTAATATAGGATGTGGGACTGTTAGGTCCTGACCTCTTCCTTCTGCATCACAGTGATATCCCATATAAACAGTATAAAGATTTGCTACTTAAAAACCTGATAAATGCTGCAAGAGCAGGTATTCCTATGAAGTGAAGAGATCGGGATTCACCATCAGTGAATGCCTGGCTCTTAAAAGTAAATGATATTATGAGAATGGAAGATCTGGTAACATATGGTAATGAGAAGAGATGGAAATTTCAAAAAAACATAGGTAGAGTGGATTTGTTTTTGTGTTTCTCCTGATTATCGAGTTGAACTTTCAAGAGATCATGATAGAGGAGAATGACCGGAAGTCCCCTGTGGGGAGAGAGAAGAAGTTTATATTTTATAAAAGGAAAATGTTTTTCTTTTTTATTCTTTTCTGAAAAACAGGATGTTATTGCCTGAAGATGCTGTTTATATTTTAAACAGAAATTTGCAAAGAATGGGTAAAAAATAGAATATTAAAATGTATGTTTCTGTACTGTATATGTTTTTTCTTGTTTTGTTTTTTTGTCATGTTTAAAAACATGTATACAGATGTAGCCATCTTTAACTCCTTAACGCCGAAGGACGGATATATCCGTCCTCAGCAGCTGCTAGTTCGCGCAGGAGGACGGATATATCCGTCCTGTGATCGCGCGGGTACTGACAGCGTACCCATGCGATCAGCGGCAGGAGCCCGGCTGTTATACACAGCCTGGCTCCTGCTGCAATTGCCGGAATCGAAGCGCGCGCCGATTCCGGCAGTTTAACCCATTAAATGCCGCTGTCAATAGTGACAGCGGCATTTAATGTGTTTGACAGAGGGAGGGAGCTCCCTCTGTCACCCGATCGGCGCCCCCGCAAACAAATCGCGGGTCGCCGTCGGGTTTCCATGACAGCCGGGGGTCTAACAAAGACCCCCAGGTCTGCCTTCAGCATCTGCCTGTTAGGCGATGCCAGAGGCATGACCTAATATGTTGCCTGTCAGTTTTACACTGACAGGCAATAATGCTTCGGTATACTAAGTATACCAAAGCATTATATATGCGATCGGCACATCGCATAGTGAAGTGTCCTGATGGGACTTAAAAAAAAAAATGACAATCAGTTAAATAAAGTTTGTGAAAAAAAAAATAAAAATTACAGTCAAAGTCAAATAAAACTACTTTTTTGGCCGAAAAAGTGGTTTTATTTAGTAAAACTGTCAAAACAAATCACACATACACATATATGGTATCCCCGCGATCATAACAACTTGACCAATAAAATGAACACATTCATTAAACTGCCGGATGAACGGAGTCCAAAGAAAACGCAAAAAACAACGGCAAAATTATCTCTTTTCTCCCATTCCCCCCATAAAAATAAAATAAAAGTTAATCTATAAGTCCTATGTACCCCATAGTACTAATGAAAACTACACATTGGCCCGCAAAAATCAAGCCCACGTACGGCCACATAGACGGAAAAATAAAAACGTTACGGCTCTTGGAATGCGGCGATGCAAAAACAAGTAATTTTTTTCTAAAAGGGTTTTTATTGTGCAAACATAGGAAAACATATAAAACCTTTACATATTTGGTATCCCCGTAATCGTGCCGACCCATAGAATAAAGTTAACATGTTATTTACGCTGCATAGTAAACGGCGTAAATTTATAATGTGAAAATCAATTCTGGAATAGCTGCTTATTTTCAGTTCTCTCCTAAAATAAAGTTAATAAAAGTTAATCAATATATTATAAGCATCTAAAAATGGTACAATTACAAAATACAACTCGTCCCGCAAAAAACAAGCCCTTATACGGCTATGTCGACGGAATAAAAAAAAAGTTACGACTCTTGGAATGCGACCGTGAAAAAACAAAAAATAATCCTCGGTCATTAACGTGCAAAATGGCCCGGTCATTAAGGGGTTAACTTGATTCTGTTAACTTGCTGCATTGTGATATCACACAACAACAGACATTGAAAAAGGTCACGATAAGAGATCTAGCCACTGTTTATTTAATGCGTTAAAAGTCAAGGTAAAGACGGCCACATCTGTAAATAAATAATATGAAAAAAAAAAACGTCCAGCGCGATCGCCACTGGAGGCAGGCCAGTATTTGCCACTAGTTGCTGGGGGTGAAGTGCCTACGGTGTCTAGCGGGGGGCGGCTGCAGGATCGGGTTTTTTATTTCTAAAAAAATTACATTTTTGACCTGACCGACCAGCGGTCAGGTCGCTCACAGGGCAGGGCCAGGGGGGGTGGCTACCTGAACACTTCTAAGACACACCCTCTGCAGCTGTAGCCAATCCAAGAACAGTTGGAGTGAGTCAGATTCAGGGCCCACACAGGGAGACAGGAGCAGAAGAAGCAAGAGGAGAGGAGCTGAAGCTTTGCCCACAGCCCGTCCTGCAAGAAGCCTGTGAGGAAAGAGATGGTGAGTAATCAATCTGTCTGCTGTTTGTGCCTCTACTTGTCTGTGTGTCTCTATGTTTGCATAGATATAAATTCCAAAATGTGTGTGAGGGCCTGTACACATCAGCGTTGGCTTTCCGTTCCGGGGTTCCATCAGAGGTTTCCCGATGGGTGAACTCCGCAACGGAAAGTCAAACTGAAACCACAGCTTCCGTTTCCGTCACCATTGATATCAATGGTGACGGAAACATTGCTAATGGTTTCCGTTCGTCACCATTCCGGCAGGTTTCCGTTTTAACGATGGAATCAATAGCGGAGTCGACTGCGCTATTGATTCCGTGAGAAAAACGGAAACCTGACGGAATGGCGATGAACAGAAACCATTAGCAATGTTTCCGTCACCATTGATACCAATAGTGACGGAAACCGAAGCTGTGGTTCCTATTTTTGGCTACAAGCCAGGAAAAGGTGTCTAAGCATTGTCGGGCTCCCATTTTGGGAGAGCTTTTACAATGCAGCTGGAAGAAGCTATAGGACACACCAAAAGGCTAAGAATGATGAAAGTGAAGTGAATGACTTTTTAATTGACAGGTTCACACGGTGTGTATTTGACGTGTTTTTTTGGCGGATTTTATGTGACAAAAACCATATAAAAAAACGCTTGATTATGCTTTTCATTTACGTGATTGGTAAATTATTAGTACATACAACGCGCCTATGTAAATAAAGAAGTGTCAAGTCAATTCCTTTGCACGTAAAACGTTCCAAACCTTCCCATAGTCAATGAGAATCCTAATTATGTGCCAAATAGCGCACACAAAATGCGTAAAAAAACATGCAAAAAAAGCGTCAAACGCTTTATTAAGCTTCCCATTTACATCAATGGGAAAGCGAGCTGTTAGTTTTTTACGCAAGCGTTTTGAAAAAACGTGTTGCATTAAAAAGAAGCGTTGGATCAATTCTTTGGTGCATAAAATGCACCAAATGTTCCCAGTCAGTGGGAGTCCTAACTACGCGCCCAAAAACTTGCAAAAAGCACACACAAAAACTGCAAAAAAAACTACGCAAATAAAAAGGAATTGATGGCCCCATAGAAATTAATGGGTCAGTGTGCTATCCGTTAAAAAAAAGGATAGCACACTGAAGCATTTCACTGAAGTGTGCTTGAGGTCTAACTTTATTTTTTTTGTCGGTTCAGCTGGACCTATTGAACTGAGTTGTAGATTCGGTGGACTACTCCGATGAGCTACGGTTTTCGTTTAAAGAGACTCTGTTACCACATTATAAGTGCCCTATCTCCTACATTTGGAGATGGGCACTATAATGTAGGTGACAGCAGTGCTTTTTATTTAGAAAAACAATCTATTTTCACCACTTTATTAGCGATTTTAGCTTTATGCTAATTCGTTTCTTAATGGACAACTGGCCGTATTTTTACTATTGACCAAGTGGGCGTTGTACAGAGGAGTGTATGACGCTGACCAATCAGCGTCATACACTTCTCACAATAAAATGGTTAGCAAGGATTGTGTGGGGGAGTTTTTATTTCAATAAAAATATTTTCTTATGTTTTTTTAATCCTTTATTACCACCTTAGTAATGTCAGTTGTCTGTTTGACAACGTCCATTACTAAGACGGGGCTTAATGTTAGCCAGTAAAAAGACTAATACTAACCCCCATTATTATCCCTATGTTGTATCTGGCTGGTTATAAAAAAAACTGGGGGGCACCTGTAATGATAGGGGTAGGGAAACGGACAAGTGAGCCCTAATCTACCCGCCACTCTGTCCCTGCCTACTTGCAACGACCCGCCCTAGGCGACGGGGTACAACTGGGCGGCGGTCCCTACGCTCAGTAAGTGCACGAGACAAACAGACAACGGTACACAAGCGAAGGGAAATGGGGCAGTTGCCCACGGCAACACCGTGAGCAACAAGAGAGGTGAACGAGCCGAGTCAAACCAGGAGTGTACGAGGTACCAAACGCAGAGCAGGAGAGTAGTCAGAAAGCCAGGGTCAGTATGGAGCAGGATCAAATAGTCAGGAGCTGTAGCTGGGCCAGGAAACCACACGAGAAGAATCATAAGCAAGGAGGAACAGGAAAGGCAGGTATAAATAGACCGAGGGCGGGAGCTAGCTCCGTCTGGCCAGGCTGCGATAGGTTCTCCCACTCCTAAGCCTGCCAGCCTGAGTGGTGGAAGCTGGAGTCAGTCTCAGAGACATAGACTCAGGTGCCGACTGATTACCTATGGGCGTTAACCCCGAAGCTGTGCCTGGCAGATCCTTTACAGTACCCCCCCTTTTATGAGGGGCCACCGGACCCTTTCTAAGTGGACCTGGTTTATTGGGGAAACGAAGGTGGAACTTCCTGACCAATACCCCAGCGTGAACATCCCGGGCGGGTACCCAAGTCCTCTCCTCAGGCCCGTATCCTCTCCAATGGACCAGGTACTGGAAGGAGCCTTGGACCATCTTGCTGTCCACAATCTTGGCCACCTCGAATTCCACCCCCTCAGGGGTGAGAACGGGAACAGGAGGTCTCCTCGAGGGAGCCAAGAACGGGGAGCAGCGTTTAAGGAGGGAGGCATGAAACACGTCGTGTATTCGAAAAGATGGGGGCAACTCCAGTCGGAAGGAGACAGGATTGAGGACTTCAATGACCTTATACGGCCCAATAAACCGGGGAGCAAATTTCTTGGACGGGACCTTAAGGCGCAAGTTCCTAGACGATAACCACACCAGATCCCCGACCATAAACAAGGGGTTAGCAGAACGTCTTCTATCAGCCTGTTTTTTTGTACGCTCTGGGACGCCTCTAGGTTCTTCTGAACCTAGGCCCAGACTGTGCACAGTTCCCGATGAACGACCTCTACCTCGGGATTGTTGGAATCACCAGGTAAAACGGAAGAGAACCGTGGATTAAACCCAAAATTACAGAAAAAGGGGGAGACCCCTGACGAGATACTGACCCGGTTATTAAGGGAAAATTCAGCGAGGGAAATGAAGCAGACCCAATCATATTGACAGTCAGAGATGAAACACCTTAAATATTGTTCTAGAGACTGATTAGTCCTCTCAGTCTGGCCATTAGTTTCAGGATGGAAGGCCGAGGAGAAGGACAGATCAATATCCAGCTTCTTACAGAAGGCTCTCCAAAACAATGAAAAAATTGTACCCCTCTGTCAGAAACAATATTGACAGGAACCCCATGGAGACGCAGGATGTGTTTGACAAACAAGGTAGCTAACGTCTTAGCATTGGGTAGTTTCTTGAGGGGCACAAAGTGGCACATTTTACTGAAGCGGTCTACTACAACCCACACCACCGACTTGCCTTGAGATGGAGGCAGATCGGTGATAAAATCCATGGAGATATGGGTCCAAGGTCTCTGGGGAATGGGCAAAGAACATAGTAAGCCCGCTGGTCGGGACCAGGGAGTCTTGGACCTAGCACAAATTTCACAAGCGGCGACGTAGGCCTTAACGCCTTTAAGCAACCCAGGCCACCAATAGTTTCTGGCAATGAGGTGCTTGGTACCCAGGTTGCCTGGATGGCCAGATAGTGCAGAGTCATGATTCTCCCTGAGTACCCTTAGCCGGAATTGCAGGGGAACAAACAGCTTGTTCTCAGGAAGGTTCCCGGGAGCTGAACCTTGATCAGCCGCAATTTCGGAGACTAGGTCAGAATCAACCGAGGAAATTATTATACCTGGGGGCAAAACACAAGCAGGATCTTCCTCCGAAGGAGGGCTGGCCATGAAGCTACGCGACAGTTCATCAGCTTTAATATTTTTAGACCCAGCCCTATAGGTGACCAAAAAAGTTGAATCTAGTAAAAAATAACGCCCATCGAGCTTGTCTCAGGTTTAGCCTCTGGGCAGATTCTAGGAAAACCAGATTCTTGTGGTCGGTTAGGACCGTTACCTGGTGCCTAGCCCCCTCCAGGAAGTGACGCCACTCTTCAAATGCCCATTTAATGGCTAAGAGTTCGCGTTTGCCAATGTCATAGTTACTCTCAGTGGGTGAGAACTTCCTGGAGAAGTAGGCACAGGGACGGAGATGGGTGAGGGACCTGGTACCCTGGGACAAGACAGCACCCACTCCCACCTCGGAGGCGTCAACCTCCACGATGAACGGCTCCATTTGGTTAGGCTGAATCAGCACTGGGGCCAAGATAAAGCACTTCTTAAGGACCTCAAAAACCTGGACCGCCTCAGGAGGCCAGTGGAGGAGATCAGCACCTTTGTGAGTGAGATCCGTAAGAGGCTTAGCGATGACCGAGAAGTTAGCAATAAATCTCCTGTAATAATTAGCAAACCCCAGGAAGCACTGTAACGCCTTCAGGGAGGCAGGTTGGACCCATTCAGCCACAGCCTGAACCTTGGCAGGGTCCATGCGGAATTCATGAGGAGTGAGGATTTGACCCAAAAATGGTATCTCCTGTACCCCAAACACACATTTTTCGGTTTTGGCAAACAGTTTGTTTTCCCGAAGGGCCTGGAGCACCTTCCTGACATGCTCAATGTGGGAGGAACAGTCCTTGGAAAACACCAGTATGTCATCAAGGTACTCTACAAGAAATACCCCCAGGTAGTCTCTTAAAATCTCATTTATGAAATTCTAGAAGACCACGGGAGCATTACACAACCCAAAGGGCATGACGAGGTATTCATAATGACCTTCAGGCGTGTTAAACTCAGTCTTCCACTCATCCCCCTCTTTGATGCGGATAAGTTTATAAGCCCCCCGTAGATCAAACTTAGAGAACCATTGGGCCCCCTGAACCTGATTGAAGAGATCAGGAATCAACGGAAGGGGATACTGGTTCCTTACAGTGGCCTTATTCAAGTTTCGGTAATCGATGCATGGCCTAAGACCACCATCCTTCTTCCCTACGAAGAAGAAGCCAGCACCTACCGGAGAAGTAGAGGGGCGAATGTAACCCTTGGCCAGGCATTCCTGGATATACTCTCTCATGGCTTCACGTTCGGGACAAGAGAGATTAAATATCCTACCCTTTGGGAGTTTAGCCCCTGGTACCAAATCGATTGCGCAATCGTACTCTCTATGAGGAGGTAACACTTCGGAGGCCTTTTTAGAAAAAACATCAGCGAAGTCCTGAATAAACTCAGGTAGAGTGCTCACCTCCTTAGGGAGAGAAATAAAATTAACAGAAAAACATGACGTCATGCATTCATTACCCCATTTGGTAAGATCCCCAGTGTTCCAGTTAAACGTGGGATTATGCATCTGCAACCAGGGTAGGCCTAAAACCAAATCGGACGATAATCCCTGCATCACCAGTACAGAGCACTGCTCCAAATGCATGGAGCCAACAAGGAGTTCAAAAACAGGGGTATGCTGCGTAAAATAACCTTTAGCAAGAGGAGTGGAGTCGATACCCACTACCGGTACAGGTTTAGGCAATTCAATCAATGGCATAGGTAGAGACATAGCAAATTCCTCAGACATAATATTAGCAGAAGATCCTGAATCCATGAAGGCATTGCCGGTAGCAGACCTACCACCAAAAGAGACCTGAAATGGAAGCAAGATCTTATTAGGTTTCATGTATACGGGAAATACCTGTGCGCCAAAGCGACCTCCCCGATGGTCACTTAGGCGCGGAAGTTTTCCGGCTGCTTATTCTTATGCCTAGGACAGTTGTTCACTTGATGCTTGTCATCCCCACAATAGAAGCAGAGACCATTCTTCCTGTGGAACTCTCTACGTTGTTGGGGAGACACGGAGGCCCCGAGTTGCATAGGTTTATCCGAGTTTTCCGTGGAAGAACGAAGCAACGGCACCTCGGGAGCCATCAGAGGAGAAGGCACAAAAACGTTCAAGTCGTCGTGCCCTGAGACGTCGGTCAAGACGTACCGCTAAAGCCATTACCTGATCTAGAGAGTCAGAAGAGGGATAGCTAACTAACAGATCCTTCAGGGCGTTCGACAGACCCAATCTAAACTGGCACCTCAAGGCAGGGTCATTCCACCGAGAAGCTACACACCACTTCCTAAAGTCCGAACAGTACTCATCAACGGGTCTCTTACCCTGACGTAAGGTCACCAGCTGAGGCAGTCTTGTCAGTCTCGTCATATATGAGCCCGAGAGCAGAAAAAAAAAGGTCAACTGAAGAAAGCTCAGCGTCGGGAGCCAAGGAGAAGGCCCATTCTTGGGGCCCGTCCTGGAGCCGGGACATAATTATACCCACTCGCTAGCTCTCAGAACCTGAGGAGTGGGGCTTTAGACGGAAATAGAGCCTACAACTCTCCCGAAAGGAGAAAAAGGTCTTCTGGTCCCCTGAGAACCGGTCAGGCAACTTGAGGTGGGGTTCAAGAGGTGAGGTGGGGGGCACTACGAGGGTAGCATCATGCAGGTTGCCCCTCTGAGTCAGGGCTTGGACCTGTAGGGAGAGGCCCTGCATTTGCTGAGCCAGGGTCTCAAGGGGGTCCATAGTGTGTCAGGGACCAGGGTAGAAAAGGTATAAGGGCCTGTGATTATGTAATGATGGGGTAGGGAGACAGACAGGTGAGCCCTAATCTACCCGCCACTCAGTTCCTGCCTACTTGCAACGGCCCGTCCTAGGCGACGGCGTACAACTGGGTGACGGTCCCTACTCTCACTATGTGCACGACAGACAGACAGACAAGGGTACAAAGAAGCTAAGGGAAAAGGGGCAGATGCCCACGGCAACACCGTGAGCTACAAGAGTAGCGAACGAGCCGAGTCAAACCAGGAGTGTACGAGGTACCAAACGCAGAGCAAGAGAGTAGTCAGTAAAGCCAGGGTCAATATGAAGCAGAGGACAAATAGTACAAGCAGCAGCAGCAGAGCCAGGAAACAAGCAGAATCACAGGCAAAGGAGAAGCAGGAAATGAAGGTATAAATAGACAGAGGGCGGGAGCTAGCTCCGTCTGGCCAGGCTGTGATAGGCTCTCCCACTCCTCAGCCTCCCAGCCTGAGTGATAGAAGAAGGAGTCACTCTATCAGACTTAGGAGCAGGTGCAGACTGACTAACCACGGGCGTCGACACAGAAGCTTTGTCTGGCAGATCCTTTACAATTTCTGTCCATTATATGTCTTGTATCCTGAATTTTTTTCAGCAGTTATCAACTTTGCATACTACATCTTCAATTCTCAGTTTTCTCTAAGCTAGTGTCTGGAGCGTAACTGCTATCATGTTTTTTATACACTGCACACGTAGAAGAGGAGAATCCTGCACTCCTCTCTCTATCAATTATATATACAGTATAAACATGAAGGATATTATACAGCACTAATTAGCAGTGTAGCTGTGCTTCTAGGACTGGGGTGAGATAGAACACTTAGGCTTCATTCACATCTGCATTGGGAGTCTGTTCATGGGTTCCATCATGTTTTTTATACACTGCACACGTAGAAGAGGAGAATCCTGCACTCCTCTCTCTATCAATTATATATACAGTATAAACATGAAGGATATTATACAGCACTAATGAGCAGTGTAGCTGTGCTTCTAGGACTGGGGTGAGATAGAACACTTAGGCTTCATTCACATCTGCATTGGGAGTCTGTTCATGGGTTCCATCGGACCTTTCTGTGAGAATCCATGAACAGGAAACAAATGGAAAGCACAGGTTTCATGATTTCAATGGTGACGGATCCAGTGCAAATGGTTTCCGTTTGTCACCGTTGTTTAAGGTTTCCGTTGTTTTGACGCTATTCATTCTGTCAAAACGTCCGAACCCTTAAACAACGGCGACACAGGGAAACCATTTGCATTGGATCCGTCATCATTGAAATCAATGGTGATGCAAACGGAAACCCAGGGGCATAGCTAGGCGGGGCATGTGCCCCGGGCGCAACTTAGAGGGGGGTGCCAGTGCCACCTCCTCCTGCACTATAATTGTACCTGTGTCTATAGGACACAGGTACAATTAGAAGCAATGAATTGCCGGGTACGTTCCGTGCCCGGCTATTCAGCGCTTTTGTACCAGTGAAGCGACTGGTACCTTTTGTACCAGTGAAGCTTCCGTCGATGAAACGCGCTGATTGACAGGGAAAGTCATCCTGCCCAGCCAATCAGTGCCTTTCATAGACGCTTCGTTCAACCCCCAGGAGACCTGCGCAGAAGAGAACAGGCCTCCATGGCTGCCGGACGGCGTGGGAACGGGATTAAGGTGAGTGTGAATAATTTATTTCTATTTTTTTTAATTGTAATAAAAAAGTGTGTGGCTGTATCTACAGGGGGGGGGGGGCTGTATCTACAAGGGGGACTTCTTTATCTACGGAGGTGGGCCTTTATCTACAAGGAGGACTTTATCAACGGGGGACTTTATCTACGGTGGGGGCTTTATCTACACACGGCGGGGTCTATCTACAGGGGGGCTATATACTGGGGTGGGTTATCTATGGAGCACCATATACAGGGGTGGGCTATATCTACAGGGGGCTATATACAGGGGTGGGCGATCTATGGAGCACTATATACAGGGGTGGGCTATATCTACAGGGGGGCTATATAGTATATAGCCCCACTGTAGATATAGCCCACCCCTGTATATAGTGCTCCATAGATCGCCCACCCCTGTATATAGCCCCCCTGTAGATATAGCCCACCCCTGTATATAGTATCCCACAAATAGCTCCCCCTATAGTGATCCACAGAAAGCCCACCCCTGTATATAGCCCCCCTGTACATATAGTCCACCCCTGTATATAGTGCTCCACAGATAGCCCACCCCTGTATATAGTATATATAGGGGTTGGCTATCTGTGGAGCACTATATACAGGGGTGGGCTATATCTACAGTGGGGCTATATACAGGGGTGGGCTATCTGTGGAGCACTACATACAGGGGTGGGCTATATCTACAGGGGGCTATATACAGGGTTGGGCTATACGTGGAGCACTATATACAGGGGTGGGCTATCTGTAGAGCACTATAGGGGGAATTATTTGTGGGACACTATATACATTGGTGGGCTATTTGGGGGCACTATCTACAAGGGGCTCTATGGCAGACACTATCTACATGGGGCACAGTGCATGTCACTTCTTGAGACGTTTTTGGAGTCGTTTTTCATTGACTCCATTGAAAAACAGCTCCAATAACACCCGTAAAATACGCCGCAAAAAAACGCGAGTTGTTAAAAAAACTTCTGAAAATCAGGAGCTGTTTTCGCCTGAAAACAGCTCCGTATTTTCAGATGTTTTTGGTCACTGCGTTTGAACATACCCTTAGGATGGTGGAGGTATAGAGTCTGAAGTGGAAAAGAGGCAATTTCTTTAAAAGATATTGTATATTACAAAGTTTCTTATATTCGCTTGTACTAATGATTTATGCAAAGTTTGTTGAAAACTTAGTGACCATTTAAATGTAAAATGTTTTTCTTTTCAGAGTACCTAATTAATACAGGAGAATACAGCGTAATTGGAGTTTAATAGAGGAAAATTTGTTCAAGTCTAATGTGTAATTATATGGAACAGACTCAGTCGAATAATTTGCTTTAAAGGACTGTCTGTATTTAATTCTAATTAGATGTAAGTATGCAGAAAGAACTAATATGTTTGTTCTTTTTTGTTATACTGTAGCTATTTATTTATTTTTATTTTTTTAAATCCTGGGGGTGGCTATTTTGGAGGGAAACTCATCCTTTCTGTATTGTCTGTATAGACAGTACACCAGGTTGTGTGTGCTTTTCGGCAGCTGCAATGAATGAGAGTCTATTGACAGAAAAATGTTATAGTTTAATACACTCTAAAAAGCATGTATATATTTTTTTATAATATAGGTATTTATCTTTTATTTTAAAATAAAATCCTGGGTGTGGCCATATTGGAGGGAAACACTTTAATTCTGTATTATCTGTATAGACAGAATACTTTCTGTATACTTTCTGCTCAGATTCAACCAAATGCAGCAAGGTTGATTGGACGTCGCTTCACAGTAGAGATGGACAATGAGCCAAAATATACTGCGAAAGCAACCTAGGAATTTTCTAAGGCAAACAAGTGGAATATTCTGCAATGGCCAAGTCAATCTCCAGATCTCAACCCGATCGAGCATGCATTTCACTTGCTTAAGAAAAAGACCCACAAACAAGCAACAACCGAAGACTGGTGCAGTAAAGGCCAGGCAAAGCATCACAAAGGAGGAAACCCAGCATTTGGTGATGTCCATTGGTTCCAGACTTCAGACAGTCAGTGTGTGTATATAGATATATATATATATGTGTGTGTGTGTGTGTGTGTGTGTGTGTGTGTGTGTTTGTGTATATATTTATATATATATATGTGTGTGTGTGTGTGTGCGCGTGTGTGTGCGTGTGTGTGTGTATGTATGTGTGTGTGTTTGTGTATATATATATATATATATATATATGTGTGTGTGTGTATGTGTATATATCATCCTGTTTTTCTGTTTGAAATAAATCACCTTTATTTTCCATACCGGAGTGCTGCGAGATTTCTTTCTACATACATTCATTATCCTTGGATCAGGATTATCACTATGGAATTTATCTTTGAGTGCCGCTTTTATATATATATACAGTGAAGGAAATAAGTATTTGATCCCTTGCTGATTTTGTAAGTTTGCCCACTGTCAAAGACATGAACAGTCTAGAATTTTTAGGCTAGGTAAATTTCACCAGTGAGAGATAGATTATATTTAAAAAAAAAACAGAAAATCAAATAGTCAAAATTATAAATATTTATTTGCATTGTGCACAGAGAAATAAGTATTTGATCCCCTACCAACTATTAAGAGTTCAGCCTCCTCCAGACCAGTTACACACTCCAAATCAACTTGGTGCCTGCATTAAAGACAGCTGTCTTAAATGGTCACCTGTATAAAAGACTCCTGTCCACAGACTCAATGAATCAGTCTGACTCTAACCTCTACAACATGGGCAAGACCAAAGAGCTTTCTAAGGATGTCAGGGACAAGATCATAGACCTGCACAAGGCTGGAATGGGCTACAAAACCATAAGTAAGACGCTGGGTGAGAAGGAGACAACTGTTGGTGCAATAGTAAGAAAATGGAAGACTTACAAAATGACTGTCAATCGACATCGATCTGGGGCTCCATGCAAAATCTCACCTCGTGGGTTATCCTTGATCCTGAGGAAGGTGAGAGCTCAGCCGAAAACTACGCGGGGGGAACTTGTTAATGATCTCAAGGCAGCTGGGACCACAGTCACCAAGAAAACCATTGGTAACACATTACGCAGTAATGGATTAAAATCCTGCAGTGCCCGCAAGGTCTCCCTGCTCAAGAAGGCACATGTACAGGCCCGTCTGAAGTTTGCAAATGAACATCTGGATGATTCTGAGAGTGATTGGGAGAAGGTGCTGTGGTCAGATGAGACTAAAATTGAGCTCTTTGGAATTAACTCTACTCGCCGTGTTTGGAGGAAGAGAAATGCTGCCTATGACCCAAAGAACACCGTCCCCACTGTCAAGCATGGAGGTGGAAACATTATGTTTTGGGGGTGTTTCTCTGCTAAGGGCACATGACTATTTCACTGTATCAATGGGAGAATGGATGGAGCCATGTACCGTCAAATCCTGAGTGACAACCTCCTTCCCTCCACCAGGACATTAAAAATGGCTCGTGGCTGGGTCTTCCGGCACGACAATGACCCGAAACATACAGCCAAGGCAACAAAGGAGTGGCTCAAAAAGAAGCACATCAAGGTCATGGAGTGGCCTAGCCAGTCTCCAGACCTTAATCCCATCGAAAACTTATGGAGGGAACTGAAGATCTAAGTTGCCAAGCGACAGCCTCGAAATCTTAATGATTTACAGATGATCTACAAAGAGGAGTGGGCCAAAATTCCATCTAACATGTGTGCATCATCAACTACAAAAAACGTCTGACTGCTGTGCTTGCCAACAAGGGTTTTGCCACCAAGTATTAAGTCTTGTTTGCCAAAGGGATCAAATACTTATTTCTCTGTGCACAATGCAAATAAATATATATAATTTTGACTATGTGATTTTCTTTTTTTTTTTTTGTATAATCTATTTCTCACTGGTAAAATTAACCTAGCCTAAAAATTCTAGACTGCTCATGTCTTTGACAGTGGGCAAACTTACAAAATCAGCAAGGGATCAAATACTTATTTCCTTCACTGTATATATATATATATATATATATATATATATATATATATATATATATATATATATATATATAAAATAGAAAAAAGAAGTAGAAAAGCAGCACCGTTTCTCAAATCCGTGCAGGTAGGGTGCAATATTCCTGTTTGGACACGTGACCAGTGTCTTTAGATACTTCATCAAAGAACTCCAAAATACGAGACAGCACTCCACAGTTAGTGAATTTCATGGGTTACGTTAAGTTAATACACGATCAACAGAGCCAGTGACGACAGGGCAACTCCAACACGATTTATTGCATCCAATGCTGACAGAACAAGTCGCCTTCACTGCACTGAAGGTCTAAATCCAGAACTTCCATCCTCCCCAGGACAAGCCCTTATATGCCCCTCAGGGGGAGGAACATCTTGGCAGTTTCTATTCACCATCATTATAATGACTTTAGTTTCTGTCTCTACTGTCTGTATGTGAGTTGTGGTCCTTTGTACTATTATGTCTATTGCCACAGCCGGGATGAGGACACAATGAGGGGAGTTAATAGGATCTGCTTGGTTTGCTGGTCTGCACCTGAGCTGAATATATATGTTGTGTCTCATGATGATCCCCTGTGGAGACTGGACAATGGGGACGCTTTATGTCTTGTGGACTACACCTCTGACTCAACTGATTGTCAATAGGCTGGAGACATGACCTGTGGTACCTGATTACAGAATCATTCCTCTCTGCTAAGGGCTCACAATAAACCACACATAATGCACCATCACAGTGAAAAAGTGGATTTATTCACCACATGCGACATTTCAGCCCTACTCCATGCTTGAGAAAGGCCCCATTGAGTAGGGCTGAAACGTCGCATGTGGTGATTAAAACCACTTTTTCACTAACTGTGGAGTGCTGTCTCATATGTTGGAGGTGTTCTTATATACGTGTGTGCGAGAATATATATATATATATTTATATATACATCTCTATATATATATATATATATGTGTGTGTGTATATATATATATATATATATATATATATATATGTATTTGTATATATATATATATATATATATATATAATGTTACTATTCTGCCTTCTCAGCTGTCATTAAAGGCGTGTCTAGTCTTTAAAAATTCTGTGCAAATGGTTTACTAGCAGTAAGACTGTAAGGTAGTCTCACATTCAGCCACATGACCATGTTCCTAGTGTTTATCTGCTGCTTGTGTGCCATTCCATACACATGCTTATCTTCCCTTCTCCCCCTCCCTGTAGTGTACAGGACATCACATGTCTCTTCTCTCCACTGCTTCCTGCTCTCTGAGGAGATGTGTTTCCCATGCTGGGCAGCAGATAGTGCAGAGCTGTGTCTCAGTAACAAATCTGTTGCAGCTCATAGTGAATTTGTTGTATCCCTACTGAAATTTGTTCTTGAGCACAATTTTTTCCTATTTGACCAGAAATACTACCACCAACTCAGGGGAGTGGCGATGGGGAGCCCATGTGCACCCACCTATGCAAATCTATACCTGGGTTGGTGGGAAGAGGAATGTGTGTTCAATGAGAAAATGGAACAGTGGGCATCACATGTCATACTGTGGATAAGATTCATTGACAACATTTTAATACTATGGAAAGGGACTCAGATTGAGTTTGAGAATTTTGTTGCTATCCTTAATGTGAATGATAAGGGTCTATTTTTTACATCGGAGATCAATGTAAATAGAATCACATTTCTGGATATACTGATATCTAAAACCGTTGGTGGCAACATTCAAACAAGTATGCATCGTAAAAAAACGGCTACAAATAGTCTTCTTAGATGGGAGAGCTGTCACCCGATGAATTTGAAATGAGGGATGCCAAAGGGTCAATATTTGAGGGCACGATGAAATTGCTCTACCCTAGGTGACTTTAAAACATCAGCACGTGAATTAGAGAAGAGATTCATAAATAGAGGATATCCAAGACACATTCTAAGAGGGGCCTATCAAAATGCTCTGAGATGTAACTGCGATGACTTACTGAATCCCAGACCAAAGTGCAGTGATGATAATCAAGTTAGGGTCATTGGGACTTATGATTCAGCCAGTATGGAGGTGAGAGCGATTTTTCAACGCTACTGGGGAATTTTAGAAGCTGATCCAGACATAGGGAATTTGGTAGGACATTCTCCCCTTATTACCTTCAGAAGGGGGAGGAATGTTAAGGATCATGTGGTACATAGCCATATGGGTGGACAAGATTCCCCCACTACATGGTTGTGCAGGAGCCTGAAAGGGACTTACAGATGTGGATCCTGTAAGGCCTGTGACTCAATTCAATGCAGTAACAGGTTTAAAAGTACAACCACAGGAAGAATTTTTGAGAATAGATCCTACATCAATTGTCGAACTAAGGGCATTGTGTACCTGATCACATGTATATGTGAGAAACAGTATATTGGGAAGACTATCAGAGAGTTCAGAAGGAGGATCCGGGATCATATAGGGGATTGTAGGAGGAAGGAGGATACCCCGATATCCCGTCATGTATGGGAATTTCATAATGGTGATTGTTCATGTCTTAGCTTCCAAGGCATTGAACATATAAGACCAACGATTAGAGGGAGGGATATCAATAAAATCATTCTACAAAAATAGGTGCAATGGATATTTCGGCTGTGCACTATTACTCCCCTGGGCCTCAATGAACAGATCTCATATGCGTGTTTTTTGTGACAATTAATATTTGTCATCCTCCCAAATCCGTGTTATCAGCTTGCTATAAATGTGCCAAAAATGAGTTGAACTTACCCATATATACCTGATTTATGGATATAGGGCTGGTATAGACTGAGTGTAAGCAAGGTCTACATTTGATTGAGCCCATTTACTATGGTCACTCTATGTTATCTAGAGTCATTTACCACACGGTTATTAAGTAGGTAGAGTGCTGTCTGGTTGCCATCATAATCAGACCTTAGCAATATGCCAACATCATAATTGTTTGAATAGATAGTACTCTATGGTAAGTTCCTTATATAAATACAACTGTTTTAGGTGTTGGGTTGCATCTAATATAAATCTGCACAGGTAGATTTTAGCAAATATATAGATGTTCGTGTCATGGAGGTCATTAATAGAGAATTAGAAGGCTAGGGGTGTATATTTGATTGAACTACATACCCTAGCAGCCTAATGTAATGAAGTCATAGACTCTAGGGTCAAATTTAATGTGATATTTCCAGATGGATGTGCTGGTTGATGTGACATCCATACACCAGCACTCTGTATGGGCTGCAGAGTATCTGTAGCGAACTTATCTATATCTAATCCACAATGGAAGGTAACTATAGGCTTATCTGGATAGAGGAATGTATCCAATCGAATTATATATCTGAGCAACTGAATGCTATTTGAGGTTTGAAGTCCAGGGCTAATAGGCTGATTAAATGCGGTATTTCCGTACAATCGGGCTGGTTGCTAGGACAACCAGACGCTAATACTCGGCCTGCAATGCTAGGTCTGTATTTTTAATATTTTGCTGGATAAGAAAACTACATTTGATATAGTCAAGTTGTGAACGCAATGATGCTCATTGCAATGATTGCTCCTGGTAATCCAGTGTATGATCCCCCTTTGAACAATGTATCCGCTTTTCGGATCTCCTATGTCACTAAGGACGCTGTGCGTCTAGACTATACTACATTGGCTGCTGAGAGAAGGAGGCGTGCCGCGGTCCTGACAGGTCACTTGTGACGTGTCATATCTGGATTGGCGGCAGGCGTGGGCATGGCAGTGTAGGAGGCGGGCGTGAGCCATTTAAAAGACCGGCACCTCGCCGGCTCGTGTGCGACCATTATACCTGAGTCGTGCACAGGCCGGGAGGCTATACAAGAGCACACAAATGTGCGATCCGGCAATATTGTTAAACAACAATCTATAACACTAAAAATCCCTGATGATGCACCATAGATATTGGTGGTGCAGAAACGCGTAGGATGAGCGCGATATTTCACATTAAATATTGAATGAATGTGGGGCAGCAATTGTGGAACAAGGTGGGCAACTTACCAACGGAGGTTGTTAGTGTTCAATTGCTGACCATATTGATGTACTTGGCTTAAAAAGCCGGACTAGCGCGGTATAGCGCATGGTATAGCGTGGTACGGCGCAATTACCTTTCAATCATTGTGGTTCAGCAATTATAATATAATTGGAGAGACTGGTCTGGGGGTGAATACTACTATTGCCTTCTAGGTTGTGTCTCTGCTGCTGACCCTATGATTGAGCCTGTTAATTTGGCTTTAAAGAGGCTCTGTCACCAGATTTTGCAACCCCTATCTGCTATTGCAGCAGATAGGCGCTGCAATGTAGATTACAGTAACGTTTTTATTTTTAAAAAACGAGCATTTTTGGCCAAGTTATGACCATTTTTGTAGTTATGCAAATGAGGCTTGCAAAAGTCCAAGTGGGTGTGTTTAAAAGTAAAAGTCCAAGTGGGCGTGTATTATGTGCGTACATCGGGGCGTGTTTACTACTTTTACTAGCTGGGCGCTCTGAAGAGAAGTATCATCCACTTCTCTTCAGAACGCCCAGTTTCTGCCAGATCACGCTGTGACGTCACTCACAGGTCCTGCATCGTGTCAGACGAGCGAGGACACATCGGCACCAGAGGCTACAGTTGATTCTGCAGCAGCATCAGCGTTTGCAGGTAAGTCGATACTTACCTGCAAACGCTGATGCTGCTGCAGAATCAACTGTAGCCTCTGGTGCCGATGTGTCCTCGCTCGTCTGACACGATGCAGGACCTGTGAGTGACGTCACAGCGTGATCTGGCAGAAGCTGGGCGTTCTGAAGAGAAGTGGATGATACTTCTCTTCAGAACGCCCAGCTAGTAAAAGTAGTAAAAACGCCCCGATGTACGCACATAATACACGGCCACTTGGACTTTTACTTTTAAACACACCCACTTGGACTTTTGCAAGCCTCATTTGCATAACTACAAAAATGGTCATAACTTGGCCAAAAATGCTCGTTTTTTAAAAATAAAAACGTTACTGTAATCTACATTGCAGCGCCTATCTGCTGCAATAGCAGATAGGGGTTGCAAAATCTGGTGACAGAGCCTCTTTAAGGGCCCATTTTAATGACTACTAAATAAAAATTATTTTAATCGTTCATTTCAGGCAGTAAAACTAAGAATTTAACAGAACGAAAACAGGATTATCAGATTGGTACTAATTGTATTAGATTAGTCTCACATTCAGCCACATGACCATGTTCCTAGGGTTTATCTGCTGCTTGTGTGCCATTCCATACACATGCTTATCTTCCCTTCTCCCCCTCCCTGTAGTGTACAGGAAATCACATGCCTCTTCTCTCCACTGCTTCCTGCTCTCTGAGGAGATGTGTTTCCCATGCTGGGCAGCAGATAGTGCAGAGCTGTGTCTCAGTAACAAATAGTGAGTTATTATAGCACTACCTTACACCTTGTAATAAAAAGCCGTGCAGACAGATGTAAATAGATTAAATGTCTGTGAGAGGACAGAAGAATCATGGGAAATGTAGTCCTGTACATGGTAATCCCGACACAGAGCTGGGCAACAAAATGAAAATAGAAAATAACTACTTCTAAACATTGGTGGCACCATCTGGTAAACAGTCAGACACATATAGGTACTTCAGTGTTTTTTAAAAGCTCAGCAAACTACTTTAATTTGCCCACTTTTTAATGAGAATGAGATAACTTTCACAAGTTATACAGCAAAGCTGTAGCAAGTATAATACATAAAACAGAAAGCTTTAGCTTATTGGGGGCAATTTATTAAGACTGGCATTTCATACACCAGTCTTAATAGAAATAAATATTGTAGTAAAGTGAGACATATTTCTTAAGAGGCGAAGGCGCACTCTTAATAAACATGCTGCATCTTTCAGTCGGGCTGTGCGCCACAATTGTGGCGTAACGACCGTGGCCATGCACCATCGATTTCCCCCACATCGCCCATAAAATTAAAAAAACACATACTTACCTCACCGCTCCTCTTCTCCCCTCCAGGTCCATTCATTATTTTAGCATGGCTCATACAAGGTCCTGATGCCAAGCAGCATCAGGGCCTTATTTGCAACGCAGCACTTCAACATCATCAGTGATGCGTGGCATACAATGTACTGACGCTACTTGGCGTCAATAAGCTGTATAAGCCAAGCTGGAGTGATGAGGGAACCCGAGGGAAGAAGAGGAGCGGTAAGGTGAGTATAATTATTTTTTTTATTATTTTTTTTTTTAAATTTAACTGGCCAATGGGGAAGTTTGGTCGGGAGTGGGATGCAAGGTAGGGGCCCAGTACAGGCCTCTACCTTGCTACGCCCCACAGAGTGAAATCTACGCCTGCTAGGAGATGCTACCGATTTCCACTATAACTTTCACAAGTTTTCTGGAGTAAATTCTGATAATTTTTTTTTACGCTGTGGTGACCATGCCCCTTTCACAGAGCCAAGCCCCTCTCCACTAAGTTGCAAGGGCGGTGTGAAAAAGCCAAAAGACTTTTGGGCCCTTTTGCAACTTTTGTATGGCGGACACCTGGTGTGGAAAGGTTGATAAATTACTCCAGTATGTCTGCTCTAGTAGCCAGTGGGAAAACAGGAATATTTCAAGAATTTTTTTTATGTGGATAGTCATAAAAAAAAGCACCCAAAAAATTTAGACCAAGTAGTTCTAAATACTGCCTCTCCTAATATATCTCACTGTATTCTCAGTTCTACATTTTTCAGTTCTGGTTCTACAGTATATCCACTCGCTATCCATTTTAAAAGATTTGCATGTTGTATGCTGTCTTATTTATTTTGTTAATATGTTAATTTGTTATTGTCTAGGTGTGATGGGGTCAGAATATACATCAGATAATCAAATAATACCAAAAGATTCATTTGTTGCATGTTTGACTTGCAATAGGAAACATTGGGGCAGATTCAATAATACTCTCTATGTTTTAGAAGCGTAAACTTAGACAATTCAGTCAGAAGATGGACCAATGTTATCAAAATGGTGCATGCTATATCATCAATTGGGCACATTTAGCTAGAAACTTTTCTCTTCTTCTTTATACCACCTATTAGTTGACTTAATTTAAACCAGTTTTTCGCGCAAAAATGCTGACACATTTTTGGCACACAGTGTCACTTTTTAAGCCACTCCCTTTCTAATAGACCATGCCCCTTTCCCCATTAATGGTTGTGTTCAGATAGCACCGGTATCCTAGGGTGCTCGAGGTAGGGTCCCAACCCGGATGTAGGTTAAGAATTGTAGTCTTTACCGATGCTTTCCACCAAACTAGACACGCCCCCCGCTCACAGCACTTAAAACCAGGAAGTGACCAGGGATTATCAGCGCCCATGAAAAGCGGTAAGCCGCCGAGTACGATTCTTATCAGCGCTACTACACATTATAGATTCATATCGATCCAGTCCCTCAATACGGCTCAGGTAAGGAACCTATCATCAGAGTTTATGGAGGTGCCTACACTCCACTGTTTAAAAACTCCCCCTTTCTTTGGACCAATGTAACTTCGCTTGTACAGCTAGTCCTTGTCTGCTTGTCATAACTATACTGCATGCCTTGAAATTATTTCTGTGATGCTTTCTAGTCTACGTTGTCTAAGATTTATAAAATGTACCTCCATAATGTTCTTTGGAAGGGATCACCACCTGGTGAGGCGTTCAATGACGGTACTCATGATTACAATCATGGGTTCCATAAAGACATGTGCACCCATTGCTTTCACTATTGCCAATCCACTACAATAAGCTCTTGTCTACCATCCTGCTATAGTCTTACTTATGCCTTAACTAGTGACGTAGATCATCATCGACGTATGGTATCCTGCCTACCCTATATACTCATGAAATTATACGTACCTGAATGTATACCACTACCTAGAACATCAGCTATCTCCCTATAGTCATCTGGCGCTCCCCCTGGTGTGGTGTATGTACCTGGGATATTTGCAACTGTTTCCTCCCATTGTTTTTAATCTTCATGTCAATTTCATAGCCTTGCTGTAAGGAATTTCTATGTTAAGATTGACCCAGTTATATATTCTAAACTACATCTAATATATATATATATGACATATTATGTGATGTTATGATGTGAATTATGTGACATCTCTCCAAACTCATGATATGCTTTAATTATATGTACATATTTTTCCAGTGCCCGACGAAGGTCTTACGACCGAAACGTCGACGTCGCACATATAGCCTCTGGCATCTATCCTGAGAATCTAAATAAATATAATTTTTGAAACACAAGCAAGGTGTGTCGACTACAATTCTTAACCCTTTCCCCATTAAGTCACACACCCTTGTTGAGTTTGCCAAAAAAAAAGCATGCACACCAGAATTCTGACTCCGTTTCAGAATTTTGGCGCATTTTGAAAAGTAAATCTGTCCCAATGTCTCTTCAGGGTATGTGCACACACACTATTTATGTCCGTAATTGACGGACGTATTTCGGCCGCAAGTCCCGGACCGAACACAGTGCAGGGAGCCGGGCTCCTAGCATCATACTTATGTACGATGCTAGGAGTCCCTGCCTCTCCGTGGAACTACTGTCCCGTACTGAAAACATGATTACAGTACGGGACAGTTGTCCTGCAGCGAGGCAGGGACTCCTAGCATCATACATAAGTATGATGCTTGGAGCCCGGCTCCCTGCACTGTGTTCGGTCCGGGACTTGCGGCCGAAATACGTCCGTCAATTACGGACGTAATTAGTGTGTGTGCACATACCCTCACACTTACACAGTGATCAGTGGGCAAAAAGTAGGTGTGTCTTATTGCTTTGACTCCTGTTGTCTTAGGGTAGTGTAGTGAAAGGGTTAATTGATACATATATGGTTGTCAATGGTAGTGAAGAGATTAGTAGCCACATCCCTGGTGGTCTAGGGCAGTGAAGGCCTTAAATACTTGATGTCCAGCAGGCTACTCTGCTGCACAGTCCTCTCTTTGATCCCTAAGTAGTGGGGTTGGGGCTAAAGAGCTCACTGAATTAGAGCATGGGATAATGCTATGGGGTTGTTTTTCAGGGGTTGCCCTAGGCCCCTTAGTTCCAGTGAAGAAAAACCTTAATGCTACCGCATACCAAGACATTTTGTACAATTCTATGCTTCCAACTTTGTGGGAACAGTTTTGGGAAGGCCCTTTTCTGTTCCAGAATAACTGTGCCCCAGTCCACAAAGCAAGGTCCATAAAGACATGGTTGGGTAAGTTTGGTGTGGAAGAACTTGACAGAGCCCTGACCTCAGGCCCATCGAACACCTTTGGGTTGATCTAGAATGGAGGCTGTGAGCCAGGCCCTATCATCCAACATCAGTGTCTGACCTAACAATAGTTGCAACTCCATATTATTGCCTATGTATTTAGAATAGGATGTCATAAAAGCTCCTGTAGGTGTAACGTGTTGAATTCCCAATATTTTTTGTTCATATAGTGTATCTGGTGACTGGGTTGGTAAACCGTGTGTTTCCCAGGAAATCCAAGTTAGTCAATACCTCTACACAGAGTGGTCCTGTCCTCAAAATGTAAATATACCTCCTGGTAATCAAGTGAGCAAAGTAGCTGTGCCTGTGTAATGTTCAGCAGGAAGGTGGTTGTGAGTGATAGCTGTCCGCCATCACTAACCTCAGAGAAACCTCTGATTCTTGATGTTTAACCCCTTAGATATGATTATCAATGCTGATTATGGTATTTAATAAGAGAAAACAAAGGCTCTCCCTATTAACTTGCTTCAAACCCCGGCTATTAAATTCTTTTTACAGGCCCTAGAGCTATCCTGTAAGGGCACTTTTTAGGTATGCGCTATCAGATGCCTTTACATAGTCCCGCTGCTAGAGGATGAGGATTTCTTTAAGATGTAGGATCAAAACTTTACTTTGAAAGTCACCTTGATGGAACTTTTGTGACAATTGCTGAATAACCTTTAGATAGCAAAACACAATAAATTATGATTTTCAAGTATCACACATCCTCACATTAATCTCATCAGCTGTCAACAAACACAATCTAAAGCCTTAACATTGAATGTATTTAACCATCAGCCTGCGTATTGATGTTCTTTTAGTCACTACCTACTCATTTCATGCTTTAATTATTGAGAACGGAGGATTATTTATGTTCTGTCCATGTGACAAAATTAAAGGTTTGCTTTCTATTGTCCTGTGTAAAAAATAGGTGGACTGTTTGCGTCTATTGTCCTATAATACATTAACTGCTGATGAGAAGTTATGCAAATCTACAGACACTCTGGTCTATAATTATTTTACAGCTGCATCACAGACTGGCACAATAGTGTGGAACTTATTGGTCGACAAATGAGAGAACTTTGTTGCTAGACAAATGCATTCTAAAGAGAAAACATATTGAATGATATTGTGTCAGGTGTGACAAAAACCAAAATGTAAACTGAAAAGCTTAAAGAGGCTCTGTCACCAGATTCTCAAATCCCTATCTCCTATTGCATGGGATCGGCGCTGCAATGTAGATAACAGTAACTTTTTTTTTTTTTTTAAACTTTCATTTTTGGCCAAGTTATGAGCTATTTTATATATATGCAAATGAGTAGAGATGAGCAAACTTATCAAAAGTTCGGTTCGGCTAGTTCGCCGAATTTCACAAAAAAGTTCGATTCGGACCGAACTAGTTTGGACCGAACCTGTCACTTCCGTGCGCCGAGCATGCTACTGTCCAGGGTGCTGATAGAGTTAATGGGCTGCACTAACTCTTTCAGCAACCTTGACAGTACATGCTCGGCGCTCGGAAAATACAATTTTAATGTAATAAAAAAATAAAAATAATACGTTCGTACTTACTTTCCTCCTGTCCGGCCTCCAGCGATGACGTTTCATCCCTTTCGCCGCTGCAGCCAATCACAGGCAGCAGTGGCGGTCACGCACATCAGGATGATGCTTCATCCCACGTGACCGCCTCTGCAGCCAATCACAGGCTGCAGCGGCGACATGGATGAAACGTCATCGCTGGAGGCCGGACAGGAGGAAAGTAAGTATGAACGTATTATTTAATTTTTTTGGCATGTATGTATGTTGGCATGTATGTATGTTGCCATGTATGTATGTATGTTTGCATGTATGTATGTTTGCATGTATGTATGTATGTTTGCATGTATGTATGTTTGCATGTATGTATGTTTGCATGTATGTATGTTTGCATGTATGTATGTATGTTTGCATGTATGTATGTATGTTTGCATGTATGTATGTTTGCATGTATGTATGTATATATGTGCATGTATGTTTGCATGTATGTTGGCCTGTATATATATATGTGCATGTTTGTATATTTGCATGTATATATATGTATGTGTGCATGTGTGTATGTTTGAATGTATGTATGTTTGCATGTATGTATGTTTGCATTTATGTATGTTTGTATGTATGTTTGCATGTATGTATGTATGTATGTATGTATGTGGTCATGTATGTATGTATATATGTGCATGTATGTTTGCATGTATGTTGGCATGTATGTATATATGTGCATGTGTGTATGTATATTTGCATGTATATATTTGCATGTATGTATGTATGTTTGCATGTATGTATGTTTGCATGAATGTATGTTTGTATGTATGTTTGCATGTATGTATGTATGTTGTCATGTATGTATGTATTTATGTATGTATATATGTGCATGTATGTTTGCATGTATGTTGGCATGTATGTATATATGTGCATGTTTGTATATATATTTGCATGTATATATTTGCATGTATGTATGTATGTTTGCATGTGTGTATGTTTGCATGTATGTTTGCATGTATGTATGTATGTATGTTTGCATGTATCTATGTATGTTTGCATGTATGTATGTTTGCATGTATGTATGTTTGCATGTATGTATGTTTGCATGTATGTATGTATGTATGTATGTATGTTGTCATGTATGTATGTATATATGTGCATGTATGTATGTTTGCATGTTTTTATTTTTGCATGTATGTTTGCATGTATGTTTATATATATGTGCATGTATGTAATTATGTTTGCATGTATATTTTTGCATGCTTGTATGTATGTATGTATCTTTGCATGTTTGTTTGTATGTATGTTTTCATGTGTGTGTGTATGCATGTATGTATGTATGTATGATAGTTTGCATGTATGTATATATGTGTGTATGTTTGCATGTATGTATATTTGCATGTATATATGTGCATGCTTGTATGTATGTATGTTTGTATATATGTATGTATGTTTGCATGTATGTTTGTTTGTATATATGTCTGTATGGCCATGTATGATACTGTCTGCTGGCGCCCTGTATCTAAGTCATACTTCGATGACGTTTGTTTATTCTACAATAAAATGGTTAATGAGGGTTGTGTTGGGGGTGCTTTATTTCAATAAAATATTTTATCTATATCTTTGTCTTTTCTTTTCAAATTTTATTACTACCACTTTAGTAATGGCCGCTGTCTGAGTGACAACATCCATTACTAAGGCGAGGCTTAGTGTTAGCCGGTGCAGAGGCTAACACTAACCACCATTATTACCCCGGTACCCACCACCACCAGGGGTGCCGGGAAGAGCCAGGTACGATCCAGTACCCGACCATCTGTTGTGATGGTCGGGCTCTGGGGCGGCCGCAGGCTGGTATTATGAGGCTGGGAAGGGCCAAAAACCGTGGACCTTCCCACCCTTGTAATGCTAGGCTGCTACTGCTGCTGTGTTGTATCTGGCTGGTTATAAAAGTGGGGGGGACCCCACGTAATTTTTAAAAATTATTTATTTTATTTTTTTTTAAAAAGACATGGGGTTCCACCCAATTTATCATAACCAGCCACATACAACACAGTGTTATTAGCCTGGGAATGGACAAAACCAGTGGCCCTTCCCACCCATGTAATGCCAGACTGTTGCGGCCTTGTATATGGCTGGTTATTAAAAATGTGGGGGACCCGTCTATTGTTAAATTTGTTAAATTAAAAAAAAAAACGACGTGGGGGTCCCCCCCATTTTTATAACCAACCCGATACAACACAGCAGCAGCAGCCTAGCATTACAAGGGTGGGAAGGTCCACTGTTTTTGGCCCTTCCCAGCATCATAATACCAGCCTATGACCGCCCCAGTACCCGACCATCACAACAGATGGTCGGGTACTGGATCGTACCTGGCTCTTCCCGGCACCCCTGGTGGTGGTGGGTACCGGGGTAATAATGGTGGTTAGTGTTAGCCTCTGCACCGGCTAACACTAAGCCTCGCCTTAGTAATGGATGTTGTCACTCAGACAGCGGCCATTACTAAAGTGGTAGTAATAAAATTTGAAAAGAAAAGACAAAGATATAGATAAAATATTTTATTGAAATAAAGCACCCCCAACACAACCCTCATTAACCATTTTATTGTAGAATAAACAAACGTCATCGAAGTATGACTTAGATACAGGGCGCCAGCAGACAGTATCATACATGGCCATACAGACATATATACAAACAAACATACATGCAAACATACATACATATATACAAACATACATACATACAAGCATGCACATATATACATGCAAATATACATACATGCAAACATACACACATATATACATACATGCAAACTATCATACATACATACATACATGCATACACACACACATGAAAACATACATACAAACAAACATGCAAAGATACATACATACATACAAGCATGCAAAAATATATGGTCGGGTACTGGATCGTACCAAGCTTTTCCCGGCACCCCTGGTGGTGGTGGGTACCGGGGTAATAATGGGTGGTTAGTGCTAGCCTCTGCACCGGCTAACACTAAGTACCGCCTTAATAATGGACGCTGTCAATCAGCCAACTGCCATTATCTAGGCACTAATAAAGTTTTAAAAAAAAAACACAAAGACAATTATTTTTTTTTTAAATAAGAAATCCCCAACAAAACCCTCGTTAACCATTTTATTAAAATTTGAAAAAACGTAGATCTACGCAGTAGTCCAACGAATCGAAGATGTAGTCCAATCGATACATCAAAATCTGCAACAACATAAAAAAACAGTTATCAATGTGAACAATAACAATACTTCTACTCACCTACACACATATATACACGCACACACAAACAAACAAACAACCATACACAAACACACACATATATACACAAACCGTCACAATAAGATATACACACACACACACACACACACACACACACACACACACACACAAACAAACACACATATACACGAACTCACAAATATACAAACAAAAACACACATATACACGAACACACACACTTATACACAAACACACACACACACACACACACATATACACAAACACATATACACAGTTATACACAAACACAACAAGATATACACAAACACACACACATATACACACACATATACACAAACACACCCATATATACACAAACACACACACATAAACACACACCCATATACACACATATACACAAACACACACATATACAAAAACATCTACACACAAACATATACACAAATACACCCATATATACACACACATATACACAAACATATACACAAACACATATACACAAACACACGAATATATACACAAACACACATAAACAAACACACACACACACACACACACATATACACAAACACACATATAAAAACAAAAACAGACACACACATACACAAACACACACACTGTTTCTTTTAAATGCTGCTGTGGAACCCACTCGATCCATTATATAAGGCTGCGCTACAGTGCAGTATTTAAAAGAAACAGGATCCTGACCTGCCCATAGAGTTTAAGGCAGCACAGAGTATTTCAGGAGATGAGCGTGCAGATTCAGTGCTTCTGTGAACTCTGCTCTTACCATTACCTAGCTCTCAGTCTGTTACCTCTCCTCCACTCCTGTCCTCAATAACACCTTCACATGATTGGCAAGTCACCACCGCGCACAAGATCCGCACGCTTATCTCCTGAAATACTCTGTGCTGCTGTGAACTCTGCTCTTACCGTTACGTGGTGACTTGCCAATCATGAAGGTGTTATTGAGGACAGTAGTGGAGGAGAGGTAACAGACTGAGAGCTACGTAATGGTAAGAGCAGAGTTCACAGCAGCACTGAATCTGCACGCTCATCTCCTGAAATACTCTGTGCTGCCTTAAACTCTGTGGACAGGTCAGGATCCTGTTTCTTTTAAATGCTGCACAATAGCGCAGCCTTATATAGTGGATCGAGCGGGTTCCCTAGCAGCATTTAAAAGAAACAGGATCCTGACCTGTCCACAGAGTTTAAGGCAGCACAGAGTATTTCAGGAGATGAGCACGGCCGGCCACAGGCAGCCGGTCGGTTTTCCGAGTCGTGCTCCCATTATGCACACGACCGTAAAAACAGCCGTTATTGCGGGTCGTAATTACGACCCGCAATAACGGGCTAATAGACTTCTGTTACCCACGGGTACCTTCCCGTTTTCTCACGGGAAGGTGCCCGTGCCGTTAAAAAAATAGAACATGTTCTATTTTTCTATTTTATGGGCCGTGCTGCTATAATTATAATGACAGCACGGCTCGCAAAAGCGGCGTAATTACGAGCACGGCCCGTAAAATAAAAAAATAGAACATGTTCTATCTTTTTAACGGCACGGGCACCTTCCCGTGAGAAAACGGGAAGGTACCCGTGGCTAACAAGTCTATGGGCTCGCTATTTCGGGTCGTAATTACGACCCGTAATAACGGGTGTTTTTACGGTCGTGTGCATGAGGCCCCGTAATGACGGGTGACTACATGTGTGCACCCGTCATTACGGCAGCGTTGCTAGGCGACGTCAGTAAATAGTCACTGTCCAGGGTGCTGAAAGAGTTAACTGATCGGCAGTAACTGTTTCAGCACCCTGGACAGTGAATTCCGATCACAATATAGAGTAACCTGTAAAAAAAAAAAGACGTTCATACTTACCGGGAACTCCCTGCTTCCTCCAGTCCGGTCTCCTGGCCGTTGCCTTGGTGACGCGTCCCTCTCGACATCCGGCCCGACATTCCTTGATGACGATGCAGCCCATGTGAGCGCTGCAGCCAATCACAGGCTGCAGAGGCCTCTGCAGCCAATCACAGGCTGCAGAGGCCTCTGCAGCCAATAACAGGCTGCCGCATCAGAAAAGAAGGTCGGACTGGAGGAAGAAGAGGGACTCGTCACCAAGACAACGACCAGGTACGTATGAAATGCTTTTTATTTTATTTTTAATCAGCAGCCTCTTTTCTCTATCAGTGATTGATAGAGACAAGTGGCTGCCGATTTTTATAATATTTTTGACCGGGTTCGGTCAAAACGGGTTTGGCCAAACCCGGTGAAGTTCGGATTCGCTGCGAACCGAACTTTTCCGGAAGTTCGGACCGAAACCGGGTTCGGTTGTCCCGGTTCGCTCATCTCTACAAATGAGGTTTGAAATGGACAACTGGGCGTTTTTTTTTCGTTATGTCCAACTGGGCGTGTATTGTGTTTTTAACTGGGCGTGTTTACGTGTATGACGCTGACCAATCAGTGACCAGTCAGCATCATACACTCCTCTACATTTATTTACACAGCAGCGATCTGCAGCCACATACACAGAGATTAACGTTAATCAAGTGTCCTGATAATGAATACACATGATCATCCAGCCTGGACGTCATGTGTATTCAGAATCCTGACACTGCTGAATCTTTTCTGTGAGACTCCGGCAAGGGAAGCGAAATCTCGCGAGATTACGGAGGTAAACGAGATTTCGTTTCACTTGCTAGAAATCTCAAAGAAAAGAGTCAGAAGTGTCAGGATTCTGAGTACACATGACGTCCAGGCTGGATTTCATGTGTATTCATTATCAGGACACTTGATTAACGTTAATCTCTGTTTATGTGGCTGTACATCGCTGCTGTGTAAATCAATGGAGATGAGTGTATGATGCTGACTGGTCACTGATTGGTCAGCGTCATACACGTAAACACGCCCAGTTAAAAACACAATACACGCCCAGTTGGACATAACGAAAAAAAACGCCCAGTTGTCCATTTCAAAGCTCATTTGCATATATATAAAATAGCTCATAACTTGGCCAAAAATGAAAGTTTAAAAAAAAAAAAAAACGTTACTGTTATCTACATTGCAGCGCCGATCCCATGCAATAGGAGATAGGGATTTGAGAATCTGGTGACAGAGCCCCTTTAATTCATGGATAAAAATAAACAATGACCCTAACCCAGGAAATGGACCTAGAAGACCAGAAGAGAAGCCTCAGGGGCCAGTTGGCAATATAGGGGGGCTTGAATGTGGAGAGAAATTTGGGAATGTATTAAAGGGGTTGTCGGAAATTTTTTATTGATGGACTATCCTTAGGAAAGGTCATCAATATCAGATCGGTGTGGGTCCGACTCCCAGTATCCCCTCTGATCATCTGACCGAAGGGGCTACGGCCTTCATTGCCGCGGCCTCTTCAGGATTTACCAGGCACAGTGCCATACACATCGGTAGCACAGTCCCTGCTATTGCAACTCGGTCCCATCCACTTGAATGGGACCCAAACTACAATCCCAGCTCCTGTGGAAGTGTACGGCGCTAAGTCTGTAAACTGTGAAAAGTCCACAATTTGTGTTTGGGCCCAGGAGTCTTAGGCTACACCTCTGATCTCAGGACCACTGGTGGCTGACAGGAGGTTAGCTAAAAAATGATTTAGAGCATCAGGTGTATTCAGTAAGTAACTGGTGACATGCTAGAATGCTGCAAAGATTAGGATCTTAGCTGTTGATTTGGTTCATTCTTTACAATTTTATTTTAAAGGAGTGGGTTTCCGACCATTAAAAGTGATGGCATATTGCTAGGATATGTCATCACTTCATTGGTGGGATCTGACTGCCAAAACCCCTACTGATCCTCAGAATAGAGGAGCCACAGTGCTAGTTAAAAACTGTGGCTCTTTTACATGAATGGGGTTGTGTTGTATTCCCTGCACAGCAAGTGGCAAAAATCGAACCTGATCCCTTCAATCTCATGATCCGAGAAGGTTGGACTTCCACTGATCATAATGTTATGGCATGTGCTAGCGATATGCCATGATATAATATTGGAATACCCCTTTAAATGTTTTTCATACTGTATTATTACTATTATCCTTACTATAATATCATGATATCATATTTTTTATGCTAACACTTGCAAAGACATTATTTAAATATAGTGGTTCCCATTATTTCTAATTATTGCTGTATTGTGCAGTATTTCTTGTGCACATTGTTTTATAGTGAGTTTACTTATTAGTGAACCAAAGAAACACAATCATTCTTTTTGTGGGGCGGGGAGGGGGTTGTTTTTGCTGGTGTATGGTTTCTGGTGTACAGTTTTTTTTAATGTTTTTAAAACATGTTGATCCGGATTTCAACTATGCAAGAATTTTGTATGTGGATTTTAGCCCTCCTTTTAACAACGTGATGCCCTTGCTCTTTGTGGCAAAACTAGGGAAGGTGGGGTTGCCATGGGAATTATGCAAGTGCTGCTAAGTTTCTTGATTGATCAGGTAGTTGTGGGGGAGGGCCGCGTATCTTCCCCAAGGAAGTCGAATTCAGGGGTACCACATGTTTGCATTGCTCTTATTTTTATACTGACGGTGGGACATGTCACAATAACACTACTTTATTAAAATATGCAGATGGCATGATGTTAATTGGTCTGATCTCAGATGGGAATGAAAAATCTTACCGGTTTGAGACTCAGCGGTTAAAGTCTTAGTCTTTGGAGAAGAATTTGTTTCTCAATGTCGATTAGGCAAGGGAGATGAGCATTGATTTCAGGAAACAGGGGTCGGCACATTTGTGTATTAGCATTGGTGGGAATCGAATGTAGCCAGTAAAGGAATTTAAGCTTCTGAGCTCAAGTGGCTTGCACGATCTGACATGGTTCCTCAACAATTTATGCCAAAGTGAAGAAGGCCCAACAGCATATTTCTTTTTTAAGAGTTTTAAAAAGACATGGATTCAGTGGTGAAGTCTTACAAAAGTTTTACTGTGCAACCATTGAGAGTGTTTTGACCAATGGCATCACAGTTGTGCTTGGTATGGCAACGGTGAGAGAAAAGAGTTTATTATGTTGGGTGGTTAAAACAGATGGAGCCATTTTTGGCTGCAATATTTTGCTATTATCAGGAATTTATGAGTAGCAGTGTGTGAGTGGACAGTGAGAAGTGCAGCTAAAATCCTAGGGGACAGTTCACACACGTGTTATAGCTCTTTAGATTGCTACCATTTGAAAGGCGGTATTGTGTTATTAGAGCATGAACGAGCAGGTTTATGGAGCATTTCTATCCTACTGCAGTACGGTTTCTAAATGAGCAAATGTCATTGTATGACATGTGCTGGCCTATTGTGTTTCCTTGCCGATATGTTCCGATCGTTTGTGCTTTTACATTTTTCAATGTGTATATTGCAGATCTCTTATTCTGTGATTGTCATAGTTGACAATAAAGTTTTCTATTGTATTCTATAAGAATATTCTATGATCTCAGCAATGTGTCTTGTAAAACCAATTAGATGTTGCATCGATGACTTTGTGTCTCATAGTAATGGGGGGAATAGTTATGTATTCAATAATTTTGTCTTTATTATTTGTAATGCATTTGATTACTTTGTAAATATTCGTTTTCACTTCCTAAAAAAAGCCTAATTATATCCAATGTAATTTAATGTTGTTACATAATAAGTATCTAGGGGATGGAATATACCTTTTATAAGCACTGTAATAGAACCATACTGACTATATCATTATAAAGTGCCAAATAACAGTAATGTGTCTACATAATACTGCCAAACTGTGAACACTTAATTCTCTAAACAATGCTAATGCTGAACATGTTACTATTTCGAGCTAATATCAAGTATTTCATTAGTGTTACTGTATACATTGCCTATATTTTGGCTCCAAATTGCTATTTCTCATCTACAGATGTAGTCGTCTTTATCTTGACTCTTGACGCATTAAATACACAGTAGCGAGAAACTTTAACCCGTTAGTGACCGCCCCATAGTGTTTTTACGGTGGCCACTAACGAGCTTTATTCCGATGCAATAGCCTTTTTATGGTGCTGCATCGGAATAAACAGAGCAGGAAGCCGTTAAATCTCCCTGCTATCAGCTGTCAGAGGTAGCTGAGGGCTGGGGGCATCCCTGCTCTAACGGGTGAGATAGATATCAGTATCGATCTCACCCGTTTAAACCCTCAGATGTGGCGCTCAATAGCTCAAGATCGCCGGGTGCCGGCATCTTCTATGGCAGCCGGGGGGCCTAATAAAGGCCCCCAGGTCTGCCTGTACTTTATGCCTGCTAGGTCATGCCAGAGGCATGGCCTAGCAGATGCCTGTCCGTTTTACATGCAGTGTATTATAAATGTGATTGGAGGATCGCATAGTGAAGTCCCCTAGTGGGACTAGTAAAAAAGTTTAAAAAAAGTTTAATAAAAAGTGAAAAAAAAAAAAAATGAAAAACACACTTTTTCCCCGTTCAAACTGCTTTATTATTAAAAACCCAAATAAAGTAAAAAAGGTACACATATTTAATATTGCCGCGTCCGTAACGACCCCAACTATAAAGTTATTACATAATTTAACCCGCACGGTGAATGTTGTAAAAAAATAAAATAAAAAACAATGCAAAATTGGTGTTTTCTTTGAATCCTGCCTTAAAAAAAAAAGTGATAAAAAGTGATCAAAAATTCGCATCTACTCCAAAATGGTACCAATAAAAACTAAAAATCGTCCCGCAAAACAAAAGCCCTGATACAGCTGCATCGGCAAAAATGTAAAAAAGTTATGGCTATTCAAATATGGAGACACAAAAACAAATAATTTTGAAAAAAAAGTGTTTTTACTGTGTAAAAGTAGTAAAACATACAAAATCTATATAAATTTGGTATCGTTGCAATTGCAACAACCCACTGAATAAAGTTATTGTGTTATTTTTGCCACACGGTAAACGGCGTAAATTTAGTACGCAAAAAAAGTGTGGCAAAATTGCTGTTTTTTCTCTATTCCCTCCAAAAAAGTTAATAAAAGTTAATCAATAAATTCTATGTACCCCAAAATGGTGCTATTAAAAATTACAACTTGTCCCACGAAAAACAAGACCTTATACAGCTGTCGATGCAAAAATATAAAAGTTATAGCTATTTGAATGAGACGATTGAAAAACTTAAAAAATAGCTTGGTCATTAAGGTCTAAAATAGGCTGGTTAACTCTACTTTTGCTATGACTTTTCAATGGCTTTTGTTGTGGGATATCACGCTGTAGCAAGTTATCAGTCAAGATAAACTTGCCTACATCTGTATTGAGATCATGTCCATGGGCCATAGTCATTCAGTTTTCTCTTTTTGAACTGATCTCTACTGTCAATTCTCACAAAAAAAGTAAAGACTAGAAAAAAAAAGGGATAAGTTGTGTTTTCCAGGATTGCATAGTTCGGCACCATTACTGTCGTGGAAATCCATCGCTCAAAATATATTAGACTGAAATTTATACGAGTCCCAACAGACTCTCAAGGCCAGACTCCATTAGTCAGAATCCTAATTAGGATATTTCACCGATATATATCGAGAGAGGAGAAGAAAACACACAGACTCGCTTATATGTTCAAAATGCTCCTCTGAAGGATTTATTACCAAACTCAAACTGTTAAACTGAAATTCAGAAGGGGTGTAGGCTTGAGGTAAACCAATCAGAGACAATGTAACAGTATTTGTTATTCAGTAAAAAGCATACAATAAAATACATCCCAGATACATCATTATAATTCTTCACACATTATGTTTACAGGTGTCTTATATAGGCGTGTTCCATGTTATATGAATGTTGCTGACAGGTGACATTAAAAAGAAAAAAAAAATTATTTTCTAATGAAAAAAAATAAATTCCCTGGTCAGCGCCACCCTCTTATACATTTAGAGATAATTCCCACTAAAAATTATTTAACTTATATTTTTTCTAGAAATGCGAATTGACAACCCATAAAGCAGCAATTACATGGAAGTGTCACCCAGCCTTTCTAGACATCTGATGGGAAAAATTTGCCTGGCAGTGATACATTCACCTTTTCGTGCATTTGCCACACATGAGTTTTGCTGACTTAGGTGACAACCCCATAAAAGCTGTGATGGCAGTCACTCATTATTGCCCTTTTGGAATAAAGTTGCTGTAGGGTTGATACATATAACATTCCATACAGTGTTACAGCAAGAGCGAGGATAGAGGAGGGAGTGTGCGCGACCGCGCGCGCACGCTCTTACTCTTCAGCTTTCAAGAAGGGGGTGTGTCATGACTACGGACAGTGTAAGAGCTGCGGAGAGGAGAGCGCGCATGCACGCTCTCATCTCTTCAGCTCTAGTGAGAGACCAGTCTTGTACATTGTCTGCCAAACTGGCAAGGGGGCGTGTCTCTGCTACGGACAGTGCAAGCACTTTCCAGTTCTTACACTGTCCGTAGTAGAGACACGCCCCCTTGCCAGTTCGGCAGACAAAGTACAAGACTGATCTCTCACAAGAGCTGAAGAGATAAGAGCGCGCTCTCCTTACACTGTCCTTAGCAGTGACACCCCCTTGCCAGTTTGGCAGAAGACTGATCTTGAAAGCTGAAGAGTACGCGCGCACACTCTCTCTCCTCTCTCTTGCTGTAACACTGTCCATATCTGATTGGACAGTGTCACAGCCATAGTAACACGTCCCCTTGCCAGTACAGGCCCCATTGACAGCTCAGGGGGTTATTTAAATATCAGGCGCCAAATATAACGGCACCGATATCTAAATAACGGAGAGAAGTAGAAAATAAATGTAAAATGTTTGTGCAGCCCTCCCCATTACATGCTGCACATGTATGGGGAGGTGAAAGGTTCTCTTTAAGAGAATGACTCACAGACTGTTTACTGAAAAATGCAGGGGCGTAGCTAGGGGGGGCAGACGGGGCATGTGCCCCGGGCGCAACTTAGAGGGGGGCGCCAGCGCCACCTCCTCCTGCACTATAATTGTACCTGTGTCTATAGGACACAGGTACAATTAGAAGCAATGAATAGCCGGGTACGTTCCGTTCCCGGCTATTCAGCTCTTTTGTACCAGAGAAGCGCTCGTTATCGTGCTTCCGTCGATGAAAGGCGCTGAGTGACAGGGAAAATCATCCTGCCCAGCCAATCAGCGCCTTTCATAGACGCTTCGTTCAACCCCCAGGAGACCTGCGCAGAAGAGAGCAGGTCTCCATGGCTGCCAGCCGGCATGGGAACGGTATTAAGGTGAGTTTAAATAGTTTATTTTATTGTAATAAAAAGTGTGTGGCATTATCTACAAGGGGGGGCTTTATCTACAGGGGGGGCTTTATCTACAAGGGGGCATTATCTACAGGGGGCTTTATCTATGGGGGGCTTTATCTACAGGGGGGCTTTATCTACGGGAGGCTTTATCTACAGGGGGCCTTTATCTATGGGGGGGGCTTTATCTACGGGGGGCTTTATCTACAGGGGGGGGGCTTTATCTATGGGGGGCTTTATCTAAAGGGGGGCTTTATCTACGGGAAGCTTTATCTACGGGGGGGCTTAATCTACAGGGCGGCTTTATCTACAGGGGGGCTTTATCTACGGGGGGCTTTATCTACAGGGGGGGCTTTATCTATGGGGGGCTTTATCTAAAGGGGGCTTTATCTACAGGGGGGCTTTATCTACGGGAGGCTTTATCTACAGGGGGCCTTTATCTATGGGGGGCTTTATCCACAGGGGGCTTTATCGACAGGGGGCTTTATCTACAGGGGGCTTTATCTACGGGGGGCTTTATTTACAAGGGGGGCTTTATCTACAGGGGGCTTTATCTACAGGGGGGGCTTTATCTATGGGGGGCTTTATCTACACGGGGAGGCTTTATCTGTGGGGGCTTTATCTAAAGGGGGGTTTTATCTACAGGGGGCTTTATCTACGGGGGGGCTTAATCTACAGGGCGGCTTTATCTACAGGGGGGGCTTTATCTACGGGGGGCTTTATCTACAGGGGGGGCTTTATCTATGGGGGGCTTTATCTAAAGGGGGGCTTTATCTACAAGGGGGCTTTATCTACGGGAGGCTTTATCTACAGGGGGCCTTTATCTATGGGGGGGCTTTATCAACGGGGGGCTTTATCTACAGGGGGCTTTATCGACAGGGGGCTTTATCTACAGGGGGCTTTATCTACGGGGGGCTTTATTTACAAGGGGGGCTTTATCTACAGGGGGGCTTTATCTACAGGGGGGGCTTTATCTATGGGGGGCTTTATCTACAGGGGGAGGCTTTATCTATGGGGGGCTTTATCTAAAGGGGGGCTTTATCTACAGGGGGGCTTTATCTACGGGGGTGCTTAATCTACAGGGCGGCTTTATCTACAGGGGGGGCTTTATCTACAGGGGGCCTTTATCTACGGGGGGCTTTATCGACAGGGGGCTTTATCGACAGGGGGCTTTATCTACAGGGGGGCTTTATCTACGGGTGTCTTTATCTACAAGGGGGGCTTTATCTACAGGTAGGTTTTATCTACATGGGTGGCTTTATCTACGGGGGTGCTTTATCTACAGGAGGCTTTATCTACGGGGGGCTTTATTTACAAGGGGGCTTTATCTACAGGGGGGCTTTATCTACAGGGGGGCTTTATCTACGGGGGTTCTTTATCTACAGGGGGCTTTATCTACAGGGGGGCTTTATCTACAGGGGGGGCTATATACTGGGGTGGGCTATCTATGGAGCACCATATACAGAGGTGGACTATATCTACAGGGGAGCTATATACAGGGGTGGGCTATCTATGGAGCACTATATGCAGGGGTGGGCTATATCTACAGGGGGGCTATATACAGGGGTGGGCTATCTATGGAGCACTATATACAGGGGTCGGCTATATCTACAGGGGGCTATATACAGGGGTGAGCTATCTATGGAGCACTATATACAGGGGTGGGCTATATCTACAGGGGGGCTATATACATGGGGTGGGCTATCTATGGAGCACTGTATACAGGGGTGGGCTATATCTACAGGTGGCTATATACACGAGTAGGCTATCTATGAAGCACTTTATACAGGGGTGGGCTTTATCTACAGGGGGCTATATACAGGGGTGGGCTATCTATGGAGCATTATATACAGGGGTGGGCTATATCTACAGGGGGGCTGTATACAGGGGTGGGCTATCTGTGGAG
Organism: Rhinoderma darwinii; assembly: GCF_050947455.1. NCBI lineage: Eukaryota > Metazoa > Chordata > Amphibia > Anura > Rhinodermatidae > Rhinoderma > Rhinoderma darwinii. The sequence goes on along the minus strand of NC_134690.1, from coordinate 316,924,863 downwards.
CACTATATACAGGGGTGAACTATATGTGGAGCACTATATACAGGGGTGGACTATATGTGGAGCACTATATACAGGAGTGGACTATATGTGGAGCACTATATACAGGGGTGGACTATATGTGGAGCACTATATACAGGGGTGGGCTATATCTACAGGGTGGGCTATATCTACAGGGGTGGGCTATATCTACAGGGGGGCTATATACAGGGGTGGGCTATCTGTGGAGCACTATAGGGGGAGCTATTTGTGGGACACTATATACAGAGGTGGGCTATATGGGGGCACTATCTACAGGGGACTCTATCTACAGGGGGCACAGTGTGTGTGGGACACAGTGTATGGTGCTATTATAATTACAGTTGCAGTGTATGGCGCTATTATATTTAGGGGCGTAGTATGTGGTATAATGAGAACTTTATCTTTATTTATAGGTGTAGAAATGTTGGAAAAGTGAGAAGCTGAAGACATCTGAGAGGCAAACTGCAGAAATGGGATGTGACCGGGAGAAGTCATCATAGAAGTCTGGATCGGATGGAGAAAAAGAACTAGAATCTGAGACGTCACCGGTGAGTCACTTAATGTAAAGGTTTATTCTGCCTCTAATCAGCACTGTAGTCACTGTATGATCTGCAGTGAGATGATGGTGGTATGATTTTTTTTTTTGTGAAACAGCATCTCCCAGCATATTCTTACCATTGTTCGGGACATGCTGGGAGCTGTAGTTTTACGCCGTACACACCTATACGGCAGGGGTTGCACTAAATTGAGCTGTATTTGTGCTGGTGCTGTATATATGTAATGAGCTTGGTTCTGGGGCTGTATATATGTACTGAGCTTGGTTCTGGTGTTGTGTATAGAACTATATTGCTTGTAAAATGTACAAATGCTTTTATGCTCGAGTTACATAAAAAGAAATGTGGAAAATAAATGACACGTCACTGATTGGTAGAGAAAACAAATATGGCGAGGGGGAAGGAGATGTCGGGAAGGAGGTGGGGGGGCGCGAAACTGAATCTTTGCCCCAGGTGCTGGAGAGCCTAGCTACGCCTCTGGAAACATGTATATAAACTGTGATGATATTATGTGAATCCTAGCCCTGGCAACAAAGGATACATTTGGTATATAACTGAATATATAATGATGTATATACTAAATGTCCAATTATTCATTGAAAATAGTGCATTTATTAATAAGTAGACAAAATTTCAAAGCTCACTAATGGGAACAAAATGGATATTTTTAACTCATGTCTATTTAATATTTTAACTTTTTCAATAGCTCTGTGCTGTGACTGAACTGACAAGAGAATTTCAAAATGTTGAATAAAACATAGTGTGGTAGGAGCAGTTTGAGGATTCTGAATGCTGATAATCGCACATGTACCGTAATATTTCAGCAGTTTATGGAAGCATGACGTTCTCTAGGAAGTAAGAAAGAGGTGTGTTTCAATGTATTGGATGTTGTGTTCTCTAAGTGCAGAATATAGCTACTGTATGTATATAAATGGATAGATTATTTTTGTATTCCATCTGTAACAGGCCATTAGAAAGATTTTCATATTGCTATTCAATATACTTATATATAGTAAACTGGATGGATGTGCTCAGGGGCATACACAGTAATCATGGGGTCCGATAGTAAAACTCAGAATGGGACCCACTGAGCACCCCAGCGTATGTTTTTAGGTCCAATATTCTGTGTTGAATAATTTCATAATATACTTTTTATAAATTAATGAATTATATACATCTTGCTGCATGCAGCCACCACCACCACCACCACTACAGAGAGCTAACTGCATTTATACAGTTAATAATGAATGTAATGTGAACTGTACAAACCACTGTAAAACATTGTTATGGCATGCAGGGGAAACAATTCAGTACTGAGCCCTGTCCACCAGCGGTTGCTCATACAGAATAAGCCGCCGCTTTATGGGAGGTCCACCTCTTTATGGCCAATGCTCATGTGAACAACCATACATCATAGTCTCGGGATGCACTGTATATATATATATATATATATATATAGACTTTATTGTACACGTCAGGTCTATAGACTTGGTGTACAGATGTAGATGTATAAATATTTTAAGAAGAAACAGTATCCAGACAGTGGTACAATTCATCTTTCTATTCCTCCATCTATGCAACATATCTGCAAAATGATCAGCTAGTTCAGAAAAAAAATAATGCATCGACAGGTAAATAAAGAGAATTCTACTACAACTGTAGTATATTGTAGCTTTTTATTGTCCATAATAGATAGGATGGAAAAGAACGCTTAAAAAACAATTTTAATATTAGATCCTTAAAATTGGCTAGACTAGCCAATATATTCCTATATATACCGCACAGTCAATGCCTGCTACAATAGGCCGCCCTTTAAGTGGTACTAGGCCTTTATGCACCTTGGGTAGGCTATAGAATGTTGCCATAACAGGAAACTCTGGAAATAGAAAATTTAACTCTCTCTGATCAATAAGACCTTCAGATCTTGCAGACATCAACAACCTGTTAAGTTCATCTTTGTAAGACTTAACTGGGTTATTAGACAAAATTTTATAACAACAACGGTCGTCAAGGATCGCAAGGTACACATGTAAATACGCCTGGCGATCCATGACGACCACCTTACCACCCTTGTCGGATGTCTTAATCACAATGGATTCATCCTTGAAGATGTTTTTCCACTTGAGCTTACACCCAAACAATTGCAAATCCTTCACCCATGAAAATAGGTCAAAGTATGGTGTAGGTACAAAACAAAGCCCACGTTTCAATAAATACAGTTCTGCCTCCGATGTTTTTTTCCGGGATAAATTTAAGTCTTGTAGTTCATCGTCGTGGGTCCCCTTCACTAGTTTTCCTTGCGTCCTCGCAACATATAGTCCGACACCAGTGGGTCTTGGGCTAAAAAATCACCCCTATTAGAAGAGTAGGAGCCACGTTTACCTCTACTTCTCCCTCTAGTATTGGCGTAATGAGATCTCCTCTGATAGCCCCCTCTGTTGTTGACACGACGGAAATTATCACTGTCATAGTCAGAGGAGGAAAATTCAGTATCTAAGTCATGATCAACCTTTTAAGTGTGAATGCACACTATCGCTATATGTGATGCGCTCTTATCTATGAGTGTTAGGAGCCCTACAAACGAGTGTATTCGGTCTGTGATATACAGACCGTATGTTGGCGGCATTTCCTGGGCCGAACACATTGCAGGGAGCTGGGCTCCTAGCGTCATAGTTATCTATGATGCTAGGTGTCACTGCCTCGCTGCGGGACAACAGTCCCGTACTAAAAATACATGATTACAGTATGGCATAGTTGTCCCGCAGCGAGGCAGTGACACCTAGCGTCATAGATAACTCTGATGCTAGGTGCCCGGTTCCCTGCAGTGTGATCGGTCCGGGAAATGCGTCCGACGTACAGACCGTAAATCACGGACCGAACACGCTCGTGTGAATCTTTCCTTAATGCAAAATATCCCTATGTGCTGTGGCTCATTTCAGTGTGAATGCACACTGTGTCTTAGGTGTTGTGCTTCTGCTATTGAGTGTGAATGCACACTCTTCTAGGTATCAGATCTTTATTTAGTGTGAATGCACACTTGGCTATTTAGTCCAGCTAGGGACAGCTGTTATATGTTTTAGCTAGATATCTGGGGTAGTGTCACAATAACTGAACCTCAGGTGGATTATTAATCATTATTGGCACCCTTATCTAGACTTTACCTACCTGGTTAGCCTGGTATCTATAGGAATATATTGGCTAGTCTAGCCCATTTTAAGGATCTAATATTCCTGGCGGATTTATCTACTCTAGTTGTTTGAACGCAAAAATTAGAAACTATATTTCTTCATTAACTTTTTATTGTCCAGTGGCGCACGCAGGTGGGGTCTCTAGTTTCCTGGAAATCCACCTGGGACCAGGGCCGGTAGGCCCTCACATACAATTGAACTCGGATACAGTCCTTAGGATGCGGATACAATTGACAGCATTGGTGCGGCAAGGAAACCCCCAGTTCCCTTCCCCACAATTCAGTGCTCTTCTTATGATTCATCATTTCGCCACCTGCATCGTTCCGCTGGAGCAGTCCTGGTTAGAAGAGACCAGGCCTGCATCGTTGCAAGACGACATGGGAACGTGGACAGGGGAAAGTGTGTGGCACTATCTAAACGGGGCAGTGGGTGGCACTATCTACAGGGTGCAATGTGGCACTATCTACATGGGGCAATGTGTGGCACTATATACAGGGGGCACTGTGTCCCAATCTACATGGGACACTGTGGTACTATCTACATGGGCCCTGTGGCTTTATTTACAGAAGCAGTCTGTGGCACTATCTACTGGGGGGCAGTGTGTGACACTATCTACAGTGGGCACTGTGTGGCACTATCTACAGAGGGCACATTCTACAGGGGGCACTTAGTGCGGCACAATCTTTGCTGTTTTTTACACTATGAGTAGTGGTCAGCACATATTCACTAGCTAGCCCTTTATATTAGAGCTTGTAATGTAGAGAGTTAGGCTGGTTTATCCATAAAGACCAATACTCTTGGCGTAAAAACCAGAGGATATCGGGAACGTGGCAAAAAAGACTTGGTTTAAAACGTATGCATTTGGAAATTCCATTTTAAAAATGCTGCATTTGCCCCTATTGTTTGCGTATGGAATGGGTCTAACATCCATCTCTCTTCTTTTCATATACTAGTATGTATATAATCAATTAAAATCCCGCAAATTTACCATCTCTTTGCTGAAGGTTCATTTTCATCCCTGCAAGTTTAATTTATGGTACATAAATCTGTTTCCCTCTCTTCATAAATGAGCTAATGTTATCTCTGTAACTTTTGTCAAACTGTTTAATCCTCATTAAAGGGGTTATACGGGGACCAAAAATTGCATTGCAATAATACATTTATTTGAAACTAAGTAACTTACTAATATAATTTAATTAAAAATTCTGTACTAAATGGTGCAGTTCAGACCTCATGCATTATTCAGGAAGTGCTGGAGTGTTTCTAATAATGTTGACGCTCCGATATGACCCCACGTGACTGAGCTCTTGCTTCATGTGCTGTTCGTGAACATGACCGCAAGGGGCTGTCACATTGGCTATTGCCTGGGTCTCGAGCAGAACATCAGCTAGCTGTAAAGGATCTGCTAGACACAGCTTCTGTGTCGACGCCCGTGGTTAATCAGTCTGCATCTGCTCCTAGGTCTGATAGAGTGACTCGATCTGCTACCACTCAGGCTGGTAGGCTGAGGAGTGGGAGAACCTATCACAGCCTGGCCAGACGGCGCTAGCTCCCGCCCTCGGTCTATTTATACCTTCATTTCCTGCTCTTCCTTTGCCTGTGATTCTGTCTGGTTTCCTGGCTCTGCTGTTCCTGCTAGTACTATTGACCTCTGCCTCAAATTGACCCTGGCTTTACTGACTACTCTCCTGCTCTGCGTTTGGTATCTCGTACACTCCTGGTTTGACTTGGCCCGTTCACTACTCTTGTTGCTCACGGTGTTGCCGTGGGCAACTGCCCCATTTCCCTTAGCTTCTGTGTACCCTTGTCTGTTTGTCTGTCGTGCACTTATAGAGCGTAGGGACCGTCGCCCAGTTGTACACCGTCGCCTATGACAGGCCGTGCAAGTAGGCAGGGACTGAGTGGCGGGTAGATTAGGGCTCATCTGTCTGTCTCCCTACCCCGACATTACACTAGCGCTTTGCTCGGGACTCCAGCACTACTCCCGATGTCCATATTTGGTCTATTCAGGAGTTTCCTATTGTTGGAGTCCCTGAGCAAAGCATCAGCTGATCCTCTGCCTAGGGACTCAACTTCTGCCCACGTCACTGCCCATATATGGACAATGATGTTGGCAGAGCAGTACTGGAGTCCCGGAGCAGAGAATCAGCTTATGCTCTGCCTGGGGACTCCACAACTTCTGCCGACGTCACTGTCACTGTTCATATATGGTTCACTTAAAGAGAGAAAAATACACAATGGCGCAGACATAGGGCATTATCCCACGTTTGAAATTGGCAGAAATAAGAGACTATTGAATAGTGCTCACCTGGTGATGTCGTGCTAGGAGCAAGGCATCCCTGTAGACATATTCTAGGGAATGTAGAGGTCCAGGAAACTGCAAGCCACGGGTTCGTCCGGATGCAAAACTTCATCCGGTTACAGTACGGGAAAAAAGTTGTATAGGTATATTCCTAGGAAGCTATGCCTAAAAAGAAACCTTGGTGCGGCGCTGTTCCCTACTCGTGAAAATCCTTTGAGTGGTACCCAGTAATGAATATCCAAAAGTAATGTTGAGGTTGTACAAATAAAGGGTTTTAATTGTGATCATAAAAGCAACGCGTTTCAGAGCCGTACCAGCACCTTCACGGCTTATGTGGTATGATCCCGGGGATGTCAATATAAGTTTGATTCAGTCGTGTTATAGAAGGCAGTACTTAAAATATAGGTAAACATAAGTAAACAAGTTCGTATACCTATAATACAAATGTTATCATGCAGAAGAGGTGACATAAAAAAGAGAAATTTACATTGCTGGAAGTGCTAAGTCACAATATACCGTATTTTTGGGACTATAAGACTATAAGATGCAGTTTTTAGCAAGAATAAATCTTGCTAAAAAGTCCCTGCGTCTTATAGTTGGCAGTCAGGGGACCGGCAGTGCTCCTTACTTAACCCCTTCCCGACCCGAGATGTGCCGGCACATCATGGAGCGGGGAGGGGATGATGTATAGAGCGGGCTCACGCGCTGAGCCCGCTCCCTACACTGCTGGTGTCAGCTTCTGACACGCTGCACTAACGGCTAGGAACAGTGATGGCGCTGTTCCTTGCCGTTTAACTAGTTAAATGCTGCGGTCAATAGCGACCGTGGCATTTATAGTGGTTTTCCCATGAAGGACATTTATAACATATCCACAGGATATGTCAAAAATGTCAGATAGATGCGAGTTCCACCTCTGGGACCCGCATCTATCTCTGGAACAGGGCCCCCTAAGTCTCGTTCTATCTGACCTGGCTCCGCTGTCTTCCGGCCACTACCTGCTTACATGGTCGAGTTATGGAAACAGCGTAACTCGCTGAGCTACGCGGTTTCCGTAACTCCCATAGAACTGAATAGTAGTTACGGATACAGCGTAGCATGCTACATTGCTTCTGTAACTGCCATTCACTACTATGGGAATAATGGAAACAGCGTAGCTCAGCAAGTTACACAGTTTCCGTAACTCATCCATGTATTGCAGTGTATTGTACCAGTGAACTAATGATCGCTGGTTCATGTCCCCTAGGGGAACTAATATAGTGAGTAAAAAAAAAAAAAGTTAGATACATTTTCAGGAGTGTAAAAAAAAAATTAAAAGTAAAAAAAAAACCTTTTCCCATTTTTTGCCCAAGCACAATGTCAAAATAAAAAATAATAAAAAAATTTGTATCGCTGCATCTGTAAAAGTCAGAAACTATTACAATATAGCATTATTTGACTCACACAGTGAACGGTGTAAAAAAAATAAATATTTAAAACCCCAGAATCGTTGTCTTTTGGTCACCATAGCGCTAGAAAAGAATGAAATAAAAAGTGATAAAAAAATCGTTTGTACCAAAAAAATGGTGCTAATAAAAACTACAGCTCGTCCCGCAAAAACTAAGCCCTCACACCGCTCAAATGATGAAAAATATATAAGTTATGGCTTTCAGAATGTGGTGAAACTGAACAAAGTTTTTTTTAACCAATAGTTTGTTCTTTGTAAAAGAAGTAAAATATTAAATTGTTTCCTATTTTCTGTTGTCTAAAGCCTGGGTGCATCTTATAGTCAGATGCGTCCTATAGTCTGAAAGATACGGTATATAAAATTAAATTAAATAAAAAATAGAGCGAAATGGGAGGAGGTTTGACATCACTTTAGGACAATCTTGACACTTATGATTTGCGGCAATTTTTTTAAGACCAAATCGCATTGGACGACTTATTCAACCAAATCGGGCTCTGAAATGAATTTCGGGCTCATCTCTCATTGTCATGGCAGCTTGGGGCCTTACCAATAAAAACTACAGCTCGCCTAGCAAAAAAGCAAGCCTACATACAGCTTTTTCTAAAAACAAACAAATAGTTTTTATTTTATAAAAGTAGTAGAACATAAAAAACTAGCATATATTTAATACATTTGAATCCCTGCCACTTTAACTCATAGGGCCAGTTCACACTGAGTTTTTTTGACGAGTTTTTTGACGTGGAAACCACCCTGCAAAATGCGCCAAAACAATGGCCGAAAATGCCTCCCATTGATTTCAATGGGAGACGGAGGCGTTTTTTTCCTGTGAGTGGAAAAACCGGCTCAAGTGACAAAGAAGGGACATGCCCTATCTTCGAGCGTTTACGTCTCTGACCTCCCATTGACATCAAGAGGAGGCAGAGAAAAAGTATTTCGCTGCGTTTTTTGCCCGCAGTGCTCAATGAAAAACACAGCGAAAATCGGCATACAGGCAAAGTAAAATCTGCCTCAAATTCCAAACTGAATTTTGAAGGCAGATTTTTCTCCTGCAGAAAACTCTGTGTGATCCCAGCCATAGAATTGAAAAAGGGGACTGGCTTTTTAAGCAATAGATTTACTAAGTATTCTTTACCTAAAATAAATAGATTTATATATATATATATATATATATATATATATATATATATATATATATATATATATATATATATATATATATATATATATATATTCTCTGCCACTACTTCTTTAGTTAATGATGCCAGGTGAGAGCTGATGTTGCTCAGTAGTTTGAGGTATATTCCCCACAGTCATGCATGTTCGAAAATACAGCCACACTACACCGCTTCATCAGTCTAACTGTGATGTCACCATGTTACCAAACCCTTAGATCTGCGACATTACTGTAACTCCCGAGTTGCATTTTCAGTGCTTATTGTTGGCAGCCACCATTCAACCATTAAAATACTGAAATAGACTACTGAAGAGCAGTACTGTAATTCTCTTCATAGATGGGGTGTCAGCTATGAGTTATGAAATCTTTAGAATGAATGCAGGGTTATGAGAATTATGCAGTATTAGGTTGTGAGTGTGCTTCCTGCAAGATCTGAACGAGACATTAAGAATTTATAAGTCCTATAAATAGAGAACAGGTGCTTCCAGGGGCGTAGCTAGAGGCTCATGGGCCCCGATGCAAAAATTCTTACTGGGCCCCCCCCCCCGCAAACTTCTCATGGCCGACGGTCCACTTTCAGCTGCATCGCTGGGTCTCCTAAGTGACCCAACAATGCAGCACTAGCAGCCGGGGGCGTCACTAAGGCTGGGTTCACACACACTATTTACGGATGTAATTAGGGCGTTTTAGCATTGAATTACGTCCGAAAATGCGGCTCAAAAGCGTCGGCAAACATCTGCCCATTCATTTGAATGGGTCTTACGATGTTCTGTGCCGACGGTCATTTTTGTTTACGCGTCGCTGTCAAAAGGCGGCGCGTAAAAAAGTGCCTGTCACTTCTCCAGACGTAAATGGAGCCGTTTTCCATGGACTCCATGGAAAACCAGCTTCAGTTACTTCCGTAATGGACGCAGCAAAAGACGCCTCCACATGCCATTACGGCTGAAATTACGGTGCTGTTTTCTCCTGAAAACAGCACAGTAATTTCAGCCGTAACGGACGCTGCCGTGTGAACATACCCTCAGGGCTTAAAATGTCCGGGAAATAGCCCCAATACATATGTGTCCGCCCCAAAAAATAGTGTGTATATGAGACAGCATAGCATATCTATAGCACTACGACCCTATAAACTATGGATAGGATTAGATACAGTGGCTGAGCAGACAGTATCACACATGATAGGATTAGATACAGTGGCTCAGAAGGCAGTATCACACATGATAGGATTAGATACACAGCTCAGCAGACAGTATCACACATGATAGGATTAGATACAGTGGCCCAGCAGACAGTATCACACATGATAGGATTAGATACAGTGGCTCAGCAGACAGTACCACACATGATAGGATTAGATACAGTGGCTCAGCAGACAGTACCACACACGATAGGATTAGATACACAGCTCAGCAGACAGTATCACACATGATAGGATTAGATACAGTGGCCCAGCAGACAGTATCACACATGATCGGATTAGATATAGGGCCCAGCAGACAGTATCATACATGATTGGATTAGATACACAGCTCAGCAGACTGTATCACACATGATAGGATTAGATACAGGGCCCAGCTCGCTGACATTTTGCTTCTTTATGTGTTACTGATTATTTTTGTGTTTGTGTTTTTTTTACAGGTTCGGTTGTTGGACTTCGGATTTGAGGACTTCAATGACGGCGTTTTTTTTATTCTCAATAAAATGGTTAATGAGGGTTGTGTTTTTTTATTTCAATAAAATATTTTTTCTATGTGCTTGTATCTTTTTAAACTTTATTACTACCGCCTTAGTAATGGCCGCTGGCTGATTGACAACCTCCATTACTAAGGCGAGGCTTAATGTTAGGCGGTGCAGAGGCCAACACTAAACACCATTATCACCCCGGTACCCACCGCCACCAGGGGTACTGGGAAGAGCCGGGTACAAACCAGTACCCGACCATCTGTAGTGACGGGCAGGCACCGGGGTGGCCGCAGGCTGGTAGTATTAGGCTGGGGAAGGCCAAAAACAGTGGCCCTCCCACCCTTGTAATACTGCCTGCTGCTGCTGTGTTGTATCTGGCTGGTTATGAAAATTGGGGGGGACCCGACATCGTTCTTTTCAATTATTTTTTTTTTTTTATTTTTTTTTAAATGACGTGGGGTCCCCCCCATTTTCATAACCAGCCAGATACAATAAAGCAGCAGCAGGCAGCATTACCAGAATGGGAAGGGCCACTGTTTTTGACCTTTCCCCTCCTGATAATACCAGCCTGCGGCCACCCCAGTGGCCAACCATCACTAGAGATGGTCAAGTACTGGATGGTACCCGGCTCTTCCCAGCACCCCTGGTGGTGGTGGGTAACGGGGTAATAATGGGGGTTAGTGTTAGCCTCTATACCTGCTAACACTAAGCCCCGCCTTAGCAATGGATGCTGTCAATCAGCCGGCGGCCATTACTAAGGCGGTAGTAATATAGTTTAAAAAAAAAAACACAAAGACATAGAAAAAATATTTTATTGAAATAAAAAAAAAAACCACACAGCCCTCATTAACCATTTTATTAATAAAAAAAAAAGCTGTCATCGAAGTAGTCCTGGAATCCGCCGTAGTCCAACGACCGAACCTGTAAGAAAACACACAAAAAATGATTAGTAACACATGTGGTAGGGTATGTGCACACACACTAATTACGTCCGTAATTGACGGACGTATTTCGGCCGCAAGTACTGGACCAAACACAGTGCAGGGAGCCGGGCTCCTAGCATCATACTTATGTACGACGCTAGGAGTCCCTGCCTCGCTGCAGGACAACTGTCCCGTACTGAAAACATGTTTACAGTATGGGACAGTTGTCCTGCAGCGAGCCAGGGACTCCTAGCATCGTACATAACTATAATGCTAGGAGCCCGGCTCCCTGCACTGTGTTCGGTCCGGTACTTGCGGCCGAAATACGTCCGTCAATTACGGACGTAATTAGTGTCTGTGCACATACCCTAAGGCTTAGATACAGGGCCCATGTGTGATACTGTCTGTGGGACCCTGTATCTAAGCCTACCACAAGGTAGGCTTAGATACAGGGTCCAGCAGACAGTAATCTTATACAGTATAAGATTAGTGTGTGCTGGGGCCCTGTATCTAAACCTACAGTGTGGTAGGCTTAGATACAGGGCCCAGCAGACAGGATCACGCATGGGCCATGTATCTAAGCCTACCATGTGATTGGCTTAGATACAGGGCCCAGCAGACAGGATCACACAATCTGTGATCCTGTCTCATGGGCCCCCTAAGCCTGATACATCGTAGGCTTAGGGGTTGTGCAGTCCCTAAACATTGATGGCCTATCCACAGAATAGGCCATCAATAGCTGATGTGTCGCCCGGGACCCGCAAATCAGCTGTTTTGAAGGGGCCGCAGCACTCGTACGAGAGCTGCTTCCCCTTCATTTCACTACTCGCTCACACTGTGAATCGCCGACACCGATTCACAGTGTGACCGGAATGAAGTGACAGGAATGAAGGGGAGCAGCTCTCGTACGAGTGCTGCGGCCCCTTCAAAACAGCTGATTGGCGGGTCCCGGGAGTCGGACCCCGCCAGTCAGGGCTAACCTTACCTTCCTCTTCGGCCGCGGCGGGAGTTCTGTAGTCTCGATGCTGTGCGCGGCGGCATAGCGCTGAGACGTCATGCGCTGCGCACAGCGCTTGACGTCAGGACCTCCGCTGCGATCCGGAACCAGGAAGGTAAGTAAAGTATGTTACTATAGTAACAGGGGCCCGCGGCCCGAGTTACTATAGTAACTTTTTATTGATGTGGTGCGGGGGGCCGTGGGCCCCCCTGGCTTCGGGGCCCGGTCGCAATTGCGACCGCTGCGACCCCTATAGCTACGCCAGTGGGTGCTTCAATCAATAAGGCCCCAACCAGAAGAGATAAAAGTGCTCTTAAGGTTTCATTATGCATAACTGAGGCGGTATAAGGGCCCTTCTCATAATCTTTACAAATTACAGAGAAAAGTGAACGATGTTACAAGTTTATTTATTTTCTATATATTAGTTAGTAATATAATATTGGATTCACACATCAGGGTGTAAAACAGTCTATGGGGGGAATTAATACTAATATCAATACTGGCGTTTCATATACTATTCTTAAAAGAAAGAAAATTGGAGTAAGATGCGACACATTTATTAAGTGGCGTGTCACATCTTTCAGTCGGTCGTGCGCCTCAATTGTTGTGCAACGACTGCGTTGGTACGCCATTTATCCCCTCCATTGGCCATAAAATAATCAAAGATACTCACCTCAACTCTCATCTTTTGCCCTCCCGGGCCCCTCAGATTCCGGAGCTGCTCATACAAGGTACTGATTCCAAGCACTGTCAGGGAATTATATGCGACGCAGCACTCAGTGTCATCAGTGTTGCATCACATACAAAGTCCTAACACTGACCGGCATCAGTATATTGTATGAGCCGAGTCATACTGAGGAGACCCAGAGGGGAGAAGGGGAGCATTGAGGGAAGCTTAATGTTATTATTTTTTTTATTTCATTTTTTTTTTGTAATTGTCCGATGGTGAGGGGATTTGGGGGGTAGCCCAGTACAGGGTTCAGCACAGGCCTCTACCTTGCTATGTCCCACAGAATGAAGTGTATGCTAGCTATGAGCTGGCATAGATTTTCCCCAGTTTTCTGCAACTTCTCCACGCCAGAAAACTGGTGTCGAATGTTTAAAGAATTCCCCCTATAAATGCAGAGGGTGTTAGATTACTCTCATGTATTGATATTCCAAAAGCCAACTCGTGGTTTCTGAAAAATGTTAGAAATAGCTGTCTAAGGGTATGTGCACATGGTAGCAGGCTTTTACGTCTGAAAAGACAGACTGTTTTTAGGAGAAAACAGCTGCCTCGTTTCAGACGTAAATGCTCCTCCTCGCATTTTGCGAGGCTTCTCTGACAGCCGTAAATTTTGAGCTGTGCTTCATTGAGTTCAATGAAGAACGGCTCAAATTACGTCTGAAAGAAGTGTCCTGCACTTCTTTTGACGAGGCTGTATTTTTACGCGTCGTCGTTTGACAGCTGTCAAACGACGACGCGTAAATGACAGGTCGTCTGCACAGTACGTCGGCAAACCCATTCAAATGAATGGGCAGATGTTTGCCGACGTATTGTAGCCTTATTTTCAGACGTAAAACGAGGCATAATACGCCTCGTTTACATCTGAAAATAGGTCGTGTGAACCCAGCCTAACACTTAGTTGAACCGCCTTTCTGGACTCATAAGCCAACAGTGAGCAGGCATTTTTCAATAAATTAATAAGTTATAATAATTCCTTTTAAAAAAAAACTATATATTAAACTGCTCAGCTCCTCCTGGTTTATAACATGCTGCCTGCAAATCAGACTGCAAGTTCAAGATGACAGGTTTTCCTAATGTCAACTTGAACTGCCTTTTGAGGATTCCTCTACCTACTGAGTAGTGTTTCCTTGTAATTTAATATTTTGTACTTGATTTGCCATGTGACTGAGCTATTGATTCCGTCAAAACGACGGAACCCTGTCACAACGGTGACAGACGGAAACCATTAGCTAGGTTTCCGTCACCATTGAGTTCAATGGTGAGGGAAACGATAGCTAAGGTCTCGGTTTTGACTTTCCGCTGAGGGGTTAACCCGATGGAAACCTCTGACGGAACCCCTCAGCGGAAACGAACGTTGTTTAGAACAGGCCCTTAAATGTTTATAGTGAAAGTTACACTTTAATATTTAAAATTAAATCTGTATCTAGAAAAGTATTATACTATCAGAGCATAAACACATGCAATAGCCAGACTTATCAAATATACTGTAGTTTATTCATCCATTGTATTATATGAAGGTCGTGAATGATGGAGCACTTTACATTGCCATGACAATAACATTTTATTCATAGCAAATCGAATAATTTATATTTAAAGAGCAGAACATTTAACATTGGTTTTTCAAAACATGGAATATTCTATATCAGTACAACTGCAGCAAATCAATTATTTTTGGATTTGAAAATTCGGCGTAGAGTTCAAACTTTTTACTGTAAAATTAATGTCAGCTTAGTGACGCTTTATTAAGTTGTGCTGCTTGCTAGCCTGGAAATTAATTAGTACAGACACTTTTGTGTGACCTAGGTCTAGATAGCAGATTACAGATATAATTGTGATTATAAATAGTAAATGAATATATTAAATCTAGAATGCATGTACCAGGAGATAAAGAAAATTCAGAAACAAACCAAAAACATCAGAATAAAAGTAGTTGAAATCTTCTATGGGTCTCCTTCCTCAGGCAATCATACAATTGTAATACAATGAGAAAGGAGCCGCCACATCTCTGAAACGCGTAGCTTGATACGCACAGAATGAAAAATAAAAAAATACATTTTAATTAGACCATTTGTATTTTCGAACAAAAGAAGCGAGCAGCGCCGTAAAAGGGTGACCTTTTTTACATATCATCTTTGCTGTATACTCGCTGAGACAGATTCTGCCTGGACGAACCTGAGGCAAGCAGCTCCAACCATTGCACTGCACGACTACTTCAGGTGCGTAGCTAGGGAGGGCAGGCGGGGCATGTCCCCCCGGGCGCAACTACGATGTAGGGAAGGGGGGGTGTTGCACATCAGCCGTATCAAAACAGCTGATCTCTGCTGATGGGCACCCTATCTGCAGCGATCAGCTGTTTTAAAATGGCTGCTTTGCGGCGGTCCCATCCTCTCAGTGCCCCCTGCTGCAACAGGACACACAATGCCCGGCATATTACATTTATGGGTTGGGTGGCACGGGCCCCCTCATGCCCGGTGGCGTCGCTAGATCCATGGGAGGGCCCCGGTGCTAGTGACTGCCACATTAAATTGTATCTGCGTCCTCAGGTACAATTGAATGCTATGGCAGAGCAGCTCCCTACTCCGCCATCACTTAGCTACAGGCCATATTAGGGCTGCAGCATATAAGACGCTGGGACGGAGTCCCAGCACACGCCGGCTTGATGACGTCACTGGATCACACCGGCTTACGCAATGGTCTCGGAGCAGGGAACGGGGCTAGGTAAGTATTTTTTAATTTCTTTTTAGAAGGGGGGACTATGTAGCTCCATCTACAAGGAGGGCTGTATGGCACCATCTACAGGGGGGCTGTGTGGCATCATGTACAAGGTGGGCTGTGTGGCACCATCTACAGGGGTGTCTGTGTGGCACCATCTACAGGGGTGTCTGTGTGGCACCATCTACAGGGGTGCTGTGTGGCACCATCTACAGGGGGCTGTGTGTGGCACTATCTACAAGGGGGGCTGTATGTGGCACTATCTACAAGGGGGCTGTGTGGCATATACAGGGGGCTGTGTGGCATCATCTACAGGGGGCTGTGTGGTACTATCTACAAGGGGAGCTGTGTGGCATTATCTACAGGGGGGTTGTGTGGTACCATCTAAAAGGAGGGCTGTGTGGCACTATCTATAAGTGGAGTCTTCAGGAGGTGCTGCTACACACAGGATAATGTGCAAACCCGTGAACGGTAGTAACTCATGTATGCAGTTTGAAGTACCAAAGGTTTATTGAAGAAACAAGTGGCAATGCGTTTCAATGCTGGAACAGCATCTTCATGAGGCTATCCTGTGTGTAGCAGCGCCTCCTGAAGACTCCACCTTTCCTCTCACCTATACCACTATTCACTGCAGTCTCCTGAAGGATCACCGGCATTAAGTCTTGGCAGCAGCTCACACATCATTCAAAGCTTTCTTACATCCATTACCAGGTTAGCATGTGGCGCCGTGTGTTTTGTTTTTTTCTTCTTCGCACCATCTATAAGGGAGGGCTGTATGGCACTACCTACAAGGGAAGGCTATGTGACATCATCTATAAGGGAAGGCTGTGTGGCATCATCTACAGGGGGGGTTGTGTGGCACCATCTGCAGGTTGGCTGTGTGTGGCACTATCTACAAGGGGGGCTGTGTGTGGCACTATCTACAAGGAGGGGCTGTGTGTATCACTATCTACAAAGGAGGCTGTGAGTGACGCTATATAGAAGGGGGGCTTTGTGTGGCGCTATCTACAAGAGGGGGCAGTGTGGCACTATCTACAAGGGGGGCTATGTGGCACTATCTATAGGGGGGCTCTATGGCACTATCTACAAGAGGGGGCTGTGTGTGGTGCTATCTACAAGGGGGGCTGTGTGTAGCACCATCTACAAGGGAGGGCTGCGTGGCACTATCTACAAGAGGGGGCTGTGTGTGGCACTATCTAAAAGAGGGGGGCTGTGAGTGGCATAACCTACAAGAGGGGTCCTGGTGTGTGGCGCTATCTACAAGGGGGCTGTGTGTGGCGATATCTACAGGGGCTGTGTGTGGCTCTATCTATAAGGAGGCTGTATGTGACCTTTTTAATTTATTCTCTTTTAATTTATTGTTATGGTTACTCCCTTATATAACTATATTGCTTGTAAAATGTACAAATGGTTTTATGCTCGAGTTACATTAAAAAAAAAAGTGAAAAAAATTACACCCCATTGATTGGTAAAGAAAGCAAATCCATGTCTGGAAAGAAGTTGGGGGGGGGGGGGGCACCAATTTGAATCTTTGCCCCGGGTGCAGGATAATGTAGCTACGCCTGTGACTACTGGGACGTTGTTCTCCTAGCGCAACATCCTCAGGTGAACATCACCATACTCCCTTTTCTACTAGGCCCTAAGTTTTGCCGTTGTGTGCATTTTTTTAATCTTGAAGCGTCAGCAAAGTAGTGGTACGGAAAGCCATATGATTTAATGAGCTGTCGCAAGCTTAAGATGTAGATGGAGAAGAGCAAAGGTCCCAGGACACAGCCTTGAGGGACACCAAGAAAGAGAGTGTGAGTGGAAGACGCTAAATATTCTGTTGGTGTGGTATGAGGGGATCCAGAACAGGGCTAATGTTTCACTGTTTGTGTAAGCATCTATTGGTGCACATTTTAATGATTACATATGTTTGTCATGTTGGTATCTTATTACAAATGCCAATTTTGGGTATTTATAGTTATTTATAGCTATGTATGAGATATTTGTCACTGCTTGAGAAAGGCTTCTTTGAGGCAGAAACGTCACTGGATGTACACTTGATGGGTTATTAAACATGCAATCTTTGCAGGAATGCTGACGTCCAAATACTTCTTTCAGTGAAAGTTCTTTGCATGGGTACGATTAAACCTATTGGGACAGACTGCTGCATTACATTATTTACTGCAACCGACCACATAAGTGGTTTTTTTTTTGTTTTTTTTTTGTGTGTTTCCCTCTCCATTTTCCTAAAGTGTTTAGATCGAGTTCTAGGATGCTTGATTATTGCTGACAAAATTAATTTTCACACACACACACACACACACACACACACACACACACACACACACACACACGTATATATGAATTTATTTATTTATTTTTTTACAGAACCAGATATCACTGTAGAAATCTGAGGATTCTTAACTACAAAGTTCCCAATGAAAATATCTTAGAAAGAAAAATTTAATACATAAACCAAAGAAGTGGAAAAAATCATTACACTGCAGCAAAACCATCCTATTCCAGTTAATGAGGCATGCTCCTATGAAAATGTAATATAATTTATCTTGCATATTTTTACTTTACTCGCTATGCAGTGACACAGTTTGATTTAAAATTTGGCATGCTTTTTTCTGATATTTTTGATGATCTCCGGTATAACACAAGAACAACTTATTGAAATGAGGCATGTAGTTTACTGCTATTTTTGAAGAAATTTTTTGATAAATGATTTGTTTTTTTTACAGTTTGATAAGGACCTTTTTTTCAAAAAAAAAATCCTATACAACAAGAGAAGTCACTTGCAGAACCTACAGCAGGTAAGTGAAAAATAGTTTATTTAGTAAAAAAGTAAAAAAAAAAATATGAATGCAGGAGTTTTTTTGTGTCTTGATCTAAAGTGAGCATTGTCTGAAGTGTGACTTTAGATTAACTGACTTTAGATTTAGGAAGTTTAGGCGTGGGTTACCTGTATTTATACCCTTGTTTTATTTCGCTCGTATATATAACTTAATTTTAAGTTTTCGTCACATACCTATTTGTAATACCGAACAATGCCTGATGCTCGATTATTACATATTGCGGAGCGGGCTAATATATTACTGCGAGGGACTGATGAGAACCCAACAGTCATGGTGTACATTTACATCAATGACAAAGTTTCAGGTACAGTAGGTGGAAGGTCCTTAAAAATTATTTCTGTGACAAGGACCTCCAATGTAGTATTTTCTGAGAAAAATCTCTGTACTATGTACCACACCAGAGAGTCAGCGAGAGATTAGGAAGGTGCACATAAATACAAAGAAGAGCAACTTAACTAATAAGGGGCATGGGGAATCTTACTAATCTTAGTTATGAGGAAAGATTAAAATAATTTAATTTATTTAGCCTTAAAAAAAGATGTCTCAGGTGGGGACATATATAGCTTATATAAGTTTATAAATGGTTCGTACAAAAAATATGGTGAAAAGCTATTCCATGCAAAATCCCCCCAAAATGTAAGGGGGCACTCCCTATGTCTAGAGAAAAAAAATCCATTCTCCAGAGATGACAAGCATTTCATACCATAAGAACTGGGTATCTGTGGAATATTCTACCTCAAGAGCTAGGAAAAAGCAATAACAGTAGATGGCTTCAAAAAGTCTTAGATAATTTCTTAGAGCAAACTAATATCAGCACCTACAGTATATAATTCTTGTTTGAATGTTGATCCAGTCTGATCGCAATTTGGCATCAGGAGACACATTTTTCCATTACCTTACGCTGAATCTGTAGTTCTAAAATGTTGTCATACGCCTTCCCCTTTTCCCATCCCTTGGTTGAACTTGATGGGCATATGTCTTTTTTCAACTGTACTAACTATGTAACTTGGAAGGTAAACAATTGGGGTAAACAATTTGGGTTCTTGTAGAACTGGGCTGACTTCTGTGATGGCTACAGCACTACAGTAGGGATGGACTGTACCTGAATGGCCAGTGCGCATCTGTGGTAGGAGAGAAGATGCTAGTAGGTTGGAGAAGTGTTTAACAACTTCCCAACATCCGCCATATACATATACGGTGCACGTCAAGTTGGGGAGTATGGAGCGGGCCCACGGGCTGAGCCCGCGCCATAGAACAAACGTGTCGGCTGAATCTTACAGCCGACATTTCAGTGTAATGAGCAGCATCCACTCGAGCGTGATCCCGCTTGTTTAACCCGTTAAATGTCACAGTCAATGGCGACCGCAGAATTTAAAAGCCTAGAAACAGGGGGCAGCGCCATGTAACGTTGCAACGTCTCCCCAAATGATGTGATCGCGGGGTGCCGTCAGTTGGCATGGCAGCCTGGATGCCTAATGAAAATGGCATAAAAAGTGATCAAAAAGTCTCATGTGCCACAAAATGGTACCAATAGAAACTACAGCTCACCCCGCAAATAATAAGCCCTCATGCCGCTCATTCGACGGAAAAATAAAAAAGGTTATGCCTCTCAGAATATGGCGACAAAACTCAAATTTTATTTTTAACAATCGGGTTTTTTCCTGTAAAAGTAGTAAAATCACACAAAAAACTATATAAATTTGGTATCGCTGTAATTGTTTTGACCCGCAGAATAAAGTGAACATGCCAATTTTACTACATGGTGAACGCCGTAAAAAACAAAATCCCCCAAAAGATTGTTTTTTTTTCTCTATTCCTTCCCACAGATTTTTTTCCCAGTTTCCCAATACATTATATGGTACAATAAATGGTGCAGTGAAAATCTATAACTCGTCTTGCAAAAAATCAAACCCTCATAAGGCAATATTGATGGAAAAATAAAAAAGTTATGGCTTTTGGAAGGTGGGGAGGAAAAAACTAAAGTGAAAATCCGAAAAATAGCTGCGGTGGGAAAGGGTTAAACTGGGTATGGGGTGGAAGTTACAGGTATAGTCAGCAAGATGGTATAGATAGAGAACTGGGACTTATTCATGAAAATGGGGATGGAAAGGAGGGAGGGTGTAGAAAAGTTAATACAGATACGTTTAAAATACAAAAATACCCAAAACTCTCTAAATTGTATGCTGACCAATGCAAAGGGCCTGACAAACAAAGGACATCGTAAGTCAATGGATGTCACATATCTTGATTTTTTTCAAAGCATTTGAAAGTATTCAGTAAAGAAGGTTGGTACTGTATATAAAATGAGAATGCTTTGATTGGAGAAAAGGTGTTTCTCACCAAAGTGGATCCACTAACCCGCAATCCGTTTGGTGCAGGTTAGACTGGCATGTGGGAATCTTCCTGTTCCTCATCCTTAACCCCCGAAAGGAGGCATTGACTTTATTATTTGGATTCCAGGTCGCGATATTCAGAATAGTCACAGATTAGTGGTAGATGTGCGGTAGCAAAAAACATATAGTTGTCAGCTAATGTAGCCAGGAGTCATTAACGGATTAGCGGTCAGGAAGCAACAAGCTAGAGTATCAGACAGGATCACAGTCATAAGTCAGGCTATGAGTCGATACCAGGAGTAGAACCACAAGAACCAGGCGACATTTCCAAAGGGTAAGACAGTAGCATAATCCAGGAACAAGGCCAAGGTAAAGATCAGGGTCAGGAGTCAGGAACAGAGTAAGTAACAGTTATAAACACTAGAAAGGCAAGGATGCACCTTAATCTGCCGACATAAATCCTCAAGTGGCAGTTGTCTTGGCAATCCGACACCTTTGTCTGTGCAGGAAAAGACAGCTGCAGCCCGACATAAGACAGAGGTCATTACTGGTAGAGGAAGATGTGGCCGGTTGCCTAGCAAGCCGACACGGCCATTGGCTTGAGCCATAGCTCTCAATAGGAACCAGGCAGGGGCGTAACTAGAAAAGACTGGGCCCCATAGCAAACTTTTGACTGGGCCCCCCTCCCCTAGGTACCACACCCAGTCCCCCTTATAGATAGTGCCCCCTGTAGACAGTGCTATACAGCCCCCCCTGTAAACAGCATCACACCCCACTTGTACATAGCGACCACACCTAGATAGTGCCACACAGCCCGACCCCCTTAGTAGTGCGACACAGCCCCCTTGTATATAGTGCCACACAGCTCTCCCCTTGTATATTGTACCACACAGCTCCCCCTGTGTATGGCGCCACACAGCTCCCCTTGTATATAGTGCCACACAGCTCCCCCTGCGTATAGTGCCACACAGCCTCCTTTGTATATAGTGCCACACAGCTCCCGCTGTGTATAGTGACACACAGCCCCCTTTGTATATTGTGCCACACAGCCTCCCTTATATATAGTGCCACACAGCTCTCCCCTTGTATATAGTACCACACAGCTCCCCCTGTGTATAGTACTACACAGTCCCAATTATATATAGTGCCACACAGCCCCCCTTGTATATAGTGCCACACAGCCCCCCTTGTATAGTGCCACACAGCCCTCCTTGTGTATATAGTGCTGCACAGGCCCCCTTCTTTGTATATAGTGCCACACAGCCCCCTGTACACAGAGACGCCTTTAGATTGCACCACACACAGCCCTCTGTAGATTTTGCAACACACAGACCCCTGTAGATTGCGCCACACACTACCATCTGTAGATTGCGCCACACAGCCCTCCCTTTAGTCGATATTGCCATACAGCCCCCTAGTAAATAGCGCCACACATTCCCCCCATAGTAAAGCCACAAAGCCCCTCTTAGTAGTGCCACACAGCCCCCTTGTATATAGTGCTACACAGCTCCCCCCTTGTATATAGTGCCACACAGCCCTCCCCTTGTATATAGTACTACACAGCCTCCCCTTGTATAAAGCCGCACACAGCCCCCCTTGTATATAGTTCCACATAGCCCTCCTCTTGTATTTAGTGTCACACATTCTCCCTCCCTAGTATATGGTGTCACACAGAGACCCTCCCTTTAATATAGTGTGACACAGCGCCCCTCCCTTGTATATAGTGCCAGTCTGCGCCACTCCTTTGTATATAGTGCCACCCTGCTCCCCCTTGTATATAGTGCTACACAGCAATCCCCCTGTATATTGCCACTAAGCCCCCCCCCCCCAAAAAAAATATATTGTACTTAACTTGCCGCATTCCTGTGACTGACAGAGTACTGCACATCCTCCTGGCGGGATGCTTGCACAGGCCAGCATGATTCAGTGACGTCATCACGCCGGCATGCACAGGGAGTCTTCCTCCCTAACGTGGCCTGCAGCTTATAGTAATCAATTGTATCTGCACCCTGAGGACACAGATACAAGTGAATGTGGTTGTCGCTAGCACCAGGGCCCCCGCCAGTGCTAGCGACACCACCGGGCATTAGGGGTTTGTGCCGCCCGGCCCTTAAATGTTAGGAGGCAGGCGGCACGGGCCCTGTAGTGGCGTCGCTACCGCTGTAGCAGCCATAATGGCTGCTAGTGGCACCAACGGGCATGGGGGGCTGTGTTGGCGGTCGGCAACGCCCCCCTCATGCTGCGCGCCTCATAGCAGCCGCTACTGCTGCTACAGCGGTACTTACGCCACTGGAACCAGGTGAGTCAAGTAACAGTAACCCCCATCTTAGAGACCCTCCCTGAAAGGAATCCAAGAGGCTTGACTTTGGGGAAGCCACAAGCCACAAGTGGAATTCTTTGACGTGCTGTGAAGCACAAACTCTCCTCAGGACCATATCCCTTCCAGTCAATTGGATAATAAAGTTTTCCACATATTACATAGTTACATAGTTACATAGTTAGTACGGCTGAAAAAAGACACATGTCCATCAAGTCCAACCAAGGGAAGGGAAAAGGGAAGGAAAAATTTCTACACATAGGAGCTAATATTTTTTTGTTCTAGGAAATTATCTAACCCTTTTTTAAAGCCATCTACTGTCCCTGCTGTGACCAGCTCCTGCGGTAGGCTATTCCATAAATTCACCGTTCTTACTGTAAAGAAGCCTTGTCGCCTCTGCAGCTTGAACCTTTTTTTCTCCAGACGGAGGGAGTGCCCCCTTGTTTTTTGAGGGGGTTTTACAAGGAACAGGATATCACCATATTTTTTGTATGTGCCATTAATATATTTATATAAGTTAATCATGTCCCCCCTTAGTCGTCTTTTTTCAAGGCTAAATAGGTTTAATTCTTTCAATCTTTTCTCATAACTTAAATTCTCCATGCCCCTTATTAGCTTCGTTGCTCTTCTTTGTATTTTTTCCAACTCCAGGGCATCCTTTCTATGAACTGGAGCCCAGAACTGAACTGCATATTCTAGATGGGGCCTCACTAATGCTTTGTAAAGTGGCAATATTACATCTCTGTCCCGCGAGTCCATGCCTCTTTTAATACACGACAATATCTTGCTGGCCTTTGAAGCAGCTGATTGACACTGCATGCTGTTATTGAGTTTATGATTTACAAGAACACCCAGATCCTTCTCAACAAGTGAATCCGCCAGTGTAGCTCCCCCTAGGACATATGATGCATGCAGGTTGTTGGTACCCAGATGCATAACTTTACATTTATCTACATTAAACTTCATCTGCCAAGTGGACGCCCAAACACTTAGTTTGTTTAAATCTGCCTGTAATTCATGAACATCTTCCATAGTCTGAACTATATTACATAGCTTGGTGTCATCTGCAAAAATAGAAATAGTGCTATTAATCCCATCCTCTATATCATTAATAAATAAGTTGAATAATAGTGGTCCCAGCACTGAACCCTGGGGTACACCACTTATTACCGGGGACCATTCAGAGTAGGAATCATTGACCAGAACTCTCTGGATACGGTCCTTGAGCCAATTCTCAATCCAATTACAAACTATATTTTCTAAACCTATAGTCCGTAATTTACCCATTAGGCGTCTATGGGGGACAGTGTCAAATGCCTTTGCAAAGTCCAAAAACACTAAATCCACAGCGGCCCCTCTGTCTAGACTTCTGCTTACCTCTTCATAAAAACAGATTAGGTTAGTTTGACAACTTCTGTCCTTAGTAAAACCATGCTGGCTGTCACTTATAATGCTATTTATTGTCACATAATCCTGTATATAGTCCCTCAATAGCCCCTCAAACATTTTCCCCACGATGGATGTTAAGCTTACTGGTCTATAATTACCCGGGGAAGACCTAGAGCCCTTTTTGAAAATAGGCACCACATTTGCCCTGCGCCAGTCCCTTGGCACTATACCAGTCACTAGAGATTCTCTGAATATTATGAAAAGGGGGACAGAAATAACTGAACTAAGCTCTTTAAGAATTCTAGGGTGTAACCCATCTGGTCCCGGAGCCTTGTGCACATTTATTTTATTTAATTTAGCTTGGACCATCTCTACATTCATCCAATTCAGTATATCAGCCGATATATTAACAGCACTGGCACCGGCTACATCAGCTGCTCTTTCTTCAGTTGTATATACATACTTTCTTACAGTCCAGAATTTGCTCAACTTCAAAATCAGATAAGGATTTGAGAGCAGAGGTAGAATACTGACCTTAGTAGAAAACCTGTTGATCACCAATGGTCGATGTGGAATCTTATAGGAATTCGGAGAGAATGAGGCAGCTTTAGGAGATAGGTAACTTAGTTGATTTGTTTAAGTACCTGAAATGGTCCAATGAAATGTAAAGAAAGTTTATAGTAACTTTACAGAGAATTTACAGATTTGACACCATAAACTCTTAACGCTGCTAACTACAGAAGGTACTGGTGAAACAAGTTCAAACATCTCCATCTTTGCTACTCTAAACCAAGTATACTGGAGAAAATTATATTTTATTCACTC
Organism: Rhinoderma darwinii; assembly: GCF_050947455.1. NCBI lineage: Eukaryota > Metazoa > Chordata > Amphibia > Anura > Rhinodermatidae > Rhinoderma > Rhinoderma darwinii. Next base: position 316,899,431 of record NC_134690.1, on the reverse strand, counting down.
ATGCGACATATGTTAATAAGACATTCACATCTGAGGCATTGGCAAGGCATTCTTACATCTGTGAATCTTCCTGAATTATCGGCAACAACCACTCCTAAACCTCAGCTCTTGATTGACGTCTCCTGGAAAAGACGTTGGTTAATACAGTAGACATCAATCAAGATCAGAGAGTAGGGGTTTAAGAGGGATTGCGACTAATAACGCAGGATGCTTGACAAATAAAACAACACCTAGTTGATATGTAAAGGGGTTGACCCACGAAGGACATTTATCAATTATCTACAGGATACAGATGTGTCCACCTATACCTTTGCTTGAATTTGGTTAAGGAATCCAATTTCTCATTAACCCTTTCATGAACAAGGGTCATTGATTCCCGTGTCTAGGTAAAATTTTCCATTTCTGATATGCACTTCTTTAAACGATAATGTCTTTGCAACCGCTTTGAATATTACAAATACTTTTACAAGACTTATGATGCTTTCATTTTCTAGATTAGTTAAATTACTTTTATGTTTTAAATTTTTATTATGAACAGACAAATCACTAAAAATGAAAAATAAATAAACTTTTTTGTAATTTTTTATATATTACGCTGTTGCAGCTCTGTAACAATTTGTCTTCTTCCCTCTCCGTCACCCTGAATTGCTGCGAGGGGAGAGTGAAGAGGGCTATAACTCTATATTCACACGAAAAAAGGGCAGTTAACAATAGATCAACTGTCAGTTTTTCATGGCTGTTTTGCATCAGTGTCAAAATTTGAATCCATTTCCCGGCCGTCTGACTGTTTTTAACCTCCATTTGCCACCCGTTTTTCATGGATGTTAAAAAATGGATACATGTTATTCGTTAGGGTTTTTTTTGTCCCAGCCACCTGAAAACACCACAGTACCATGTAGATAGTGACGCAATACCACTGTAAATAGTGCCACAGTGCTCACAAAGTGCCACAGATCCCACTATAGATAGTGCTAACATAGGGCCACACACAGTACCCTTGTGTATAGCACCACAGTGTCCCCTGTAGGTAGTGACCATATAATGCCACAGTGCCCATGTAAATAGTGCCACACACCCTGTATGTAGCACCCCTGTAGATAGTACCACACCCTCCAAATAGCGCCACCCCCTGCAGATAGTGCCATTCCAACTGTAGATAGTGCCACTCCCCCTGTAGATAGCATCACCCCCTCCCCCATAAATGGCACCCCTTTCTGTAGATAGCGCCACTGTAGTTTCCTATAGGAGCGGAATCCCTCTGCCCGGGGATTCCACTTCTTGAGGAAGTCCCTGATGTCTCTGTCCATATATGGACAATGACATCAGGGGCTAACTCTAAAAGTGGAATCCCCTGCCTGAGCTTTGGCAGCGCTCTGGCCAGGGATTCCGCTCCAGGAGTAGCCGCTTACATCACTGTCCATATATGGATAAGGACGCCAGAGGCTTCTCCAGTAGCAGAATCCCAGGCCAGAGTGTCGGCCGAGGATTCCGCTCCTAGAGAGAGTCCCTGACATCACTGTCCAAATGGTCTCTCTAGTAGCGGATTTGAATCCATTTCCCGTCCATCTGACCGTTTTTAACCACCATTTGCCATCCATTTTTTATGAATTTTATTCAATTTTTTTGTCCCAGCCACCTGCAAATACCACAGTGCCCATGTAGATAGTGATGCAATACCACTGTAGATACCCATTGTAAATAGTGCCACAGTGCCCACAAAGTGCCACAGATCCCACAGTAGACAGTGCCCACATAGTGCCACACACAGTGCCCATGTAGATAGTGTCCCCTGTAAGTAATGCCCATATAATGCCACATTTCCCATGTAAATAGTGCCCCACCCCAGGTATATAGCACCCCCTGTAGATAGCACCACACCCCCTGTAGATAGTGCCACCCACCCTGCAAATAGTGCCCCCCCCTGCAGATAGCGCCACTTCACCTGTAGATAGGGACACTCCCCCTGTAGATAGCAACCACCTCCTCCGTAAATGGCACCCCCTTCCTATAGATAGCACCACTGTAGACAGTGACGTCAGGGGCTCTCTCTAGTAGCAGAATCCCCGGCCAGATCGATTTGACCGAGGATTCCGCTCCATGAGTAGCCCCTGACATCACTGATGCTATCAACCGTGGGGAGGTTGCTATCTACAGGAGGGGTGGAGAAATCTGTATGGGGGTGGCACTATCTACAGGTGGATGGAGAGAAGTCAGGGGCTCCCTCTAGGAGGGGAATCCCCGGCCACAGCGCTACCTGGGGATTCAGCTCCTAGAGGGAGCTTAGGTGGCGCTATCTACAGGGGGTTTTGCGCTATCTACAAGGGGTTGTGTGGGGCATTATCTACAGTGGGGTGTGCATTCCGAGGCTCTCAAAGCCCCAGCAGACATGAGAGTGCAGCACTGCTTGCACTAAAGCAGCACTGCACTCATTAAACCACGTTCCACACTGCCAACGTTTATATACGTGACAACTGCATGGGGCATCAGCAGTTGGAACGTATATAGCCATATGGCAGTCATGAAGGGGTTAAACAAATTTAATACAATATTGCAACATGCTCGTAAAAGCCCTGGCAGGCTGCAACATGCATCACAACCACTGGGTGGGCACACATAGACACATATAGCATAGACATCTCATGACAGAGTATAGCAAAATCACGTTTTATTTTTTAAGCTACTCATGTCGCTCTAGTTCAGGATGTGTTGAGATATGAACAAAGATAAGGAAGGACACATCTATAGGTGACATATGTCGAATCACTGGGTGCCCCAATGCTCGGACTCCTACTGGTCACTTAAACCGAGCTTCCTTCCCGCAGTGAGGAGCAGTTTGAATGGAGCAGAGGTCATGCCTGCACCCTGTCACTCCATTTAATGTCTATGTGGCTGATGGAACTAAATAACTAAGTAACTGATAAAATAAAGGTAATGTTAATATTTGCTTATATATATTTTACTAACCTGTAATACACTGGCCACTGTACTGAAGTTTATGTAACCATAACAAATATCCATATATAAAAATAAAATGAAGAATTATTTTCCTGTATAAAATCATCTTTCTCCAAGAATCATTAACTTTTAGCTTTATTTTTCTTGTGCTCTTGAATGCAATTTGCATTAGAATTTTGTGAAAGGGTTAGTCCTTATCGGGAAATAGAGAGTGATTCAATTTTGTTGAAAAGTCCTATGAAAAATTCAAGGCTGGATATAATTAGACTACTCTATCAGGATGTTAAGTAAGGAGTCACATGAAGCAGAAATGTTATATCTAAGACATAGATCAAAACTCTACAGTAACGTGACTAAATAATGAATGGGCCGCAGCTTTCAAGTGTACAAGTTTAGTTAGACAGATCTGCAGAATTCTTCCTGTGTCTTTTATAAATATATTATAGGATTCACAGATCCATAACTAAGGAATTGCCGATAAACTTCTACAAAACCATAACCACCTAACCCAGTACCGAGTAAATAAAACACACATACTCTGTGACTGTTGGTTCAAGTAGCCACAGCTGCTCTTCATTAAACAAATACTAATAAAATACAAATGACAAAGACTGGATAGGGGTCATTTTAAGGCATATCTAAAATCTCAACCACCTTTTACCCTCAGCCACTAAAAATGCCTCGAGAGTACCACTTAATCACTCTTGTAAGAGCAATTAGTAAAGCACTCATATGTACCAGGACATGAGCCGTGAGGGGCTGCCTTCCCTTCGATACCAAGACTCATAGATTTATGGGCTCCCACTTTAAATTAATTAGCACCACCTTCAAATGACCTACATCTTCCACACCCCCTGCTGTGACTACATGTACAAAAAAACATATCAAATGTATTATCTAATTATAACAAAAAAGAGGGCGGGCAGGAAAGCCTCTCCCTCAAGCTGGCTCCAAGGAAAAGGGACCCCCTCTTCCTACCCCTGTGCATATAAACCTGCCTACAGGACCAACCCCCACTAAACAAAAACTCGCACAATGTGAGTCTCGTTGGATCTGGACCCTTGGGACAATGTCTCCACATGGATTAAACGAATCTTTGAGCTTTGTTTCGTTTTTGTAACCATTGACTCCTTGTGGGTCTTGGCTTTTATCTTTTCCTCATCCCTTTTGTCATGTTTTTAAAAATTAACTACCCTCTCTTGTTGGGTTTTCCTTATATACAGAATTATGATATTCTTCCACCGAGTTCATCTGAGGAGGTATCTTGCGGTCCATTCTTCGCTTCTTCTAAGAGGAAACAAGATACACTACACTGCGCTTTATATACATTTTCTGCATTGGTCATTATGTATATATGGTATTATTTGTATCACATATTATTCATCTACTATTTATTTCTATTTTGCATGGATCATTTCGATCCTTTATTTTGTATAATTTACTCCCAATACGTTATTACTGTACTTTGTTATAATATGTTCTTGTGTATTTGTTCCTTATTAATTTATTTAGTGCTATTAGTAGCATCTATTAGGCACAATTATATATGTTTAGTTTTTATAAACACAGAGAACTTAAAGTGATATATACACTGCCTGTTGTATGTATAGACATTGGTTTGTATTGTATTTCTGTACTAATACATGTGGCTTCAATATTATGGTTTTTCTAGACTTAGCATTTAGGTGTTACCCAGTATTGATTTCTATAGTATAATCGTGCGTCCACTACACTTGTATTTTTACACACACATTAACCGGATTTTTTTGCTTTCACCATGTCTCATCATATTCCCAGTACAATTCACTTGTATCACACTTCACATCTGTCACCCCATTCATAATCTCATTAGCATTCACATTCATCATCTTTCACATTCACAATTTCTCATTTTCAACTTTCTACACTCACATTCTTCATCATATTCTTTCATCTCATCACTTTCACTATTGCCAGTGGTGCATTCATTTATTGTTTAACATCACAACAAACCCCCTCCTCCCTCCCCCCCCCTTTTTCTCCATGTTACACATCACATAATTTACACCATAGGAAGCCGTTTTATGCTATTTTTTATTTCCAACTATACATAATACCCTGCAAACCATTCGTATCGTAAGTTCTTTTTCTTGTTTCCTTCTGGCACACATCGGTGATGGATTGCGCGCTGGTGTTCATGACATCCTGATCAGATGTCTATGTCCGAGGGGGGAGTGGCCCTGGCCTCTTCCGACCGCTGTCTGTATTCGGAGTAGGATGTGTGGGGGGCGTGGTTAGTCCGCGCCGCCCCACATCCTCTCTGATGACGCGGACCGGAAGTGGGGCAGCGCCATCTTGGTACCCCGCACCAGACGCCGTTTTTCGTCACTTGATCCTGCCTCCTCCTCTTCTTATATCGCAAACACCTGAGCTATGCTCCATATATAGGTAGATTTTAGCAGTTTGACCCTAACCCCGGACGAAGGCAGTTGCCGAAACGCGCGTCGGGTCCAGACATCCCTTTCTACATCTCCATCATGTCCACCGGTATGTGTTGCAGCTATTACTGAGTGTGCTTCCAGTCATTGGCCTGGTATTCTTTTATTGAGCCCATATACATTGTTGGTTGTCATTTCAAATAGTGGTCCTGTGATATATACTATGCCGCATAATAATCCAATACATGTATACAGACAATCAATGCATTTAGGTATTCACATATAACCATTGCTATGCATTCACCTGCATAGTGGTGATTTAGGCAGTATACACAGGTATCCTATCCTATGTGGATCTCTTTTTCCGTCATTATCCCTTTTGGCTCTATCAACTACAGGCCTGCACAGGCATATATACTATTTTCCCTTGCTGCACTAACAAACAAATAGTTTTGTATAGATCTGTGTCACATTGACATCTGGTGCATGATTGTTTTCGATGTCTTTTTATTGAGTGACTCATTCCCTGTTCCAGTTTTAACCTTTGTCATGGTTTCATGTTAATAAAATTTTGTATTTTTTGCTATCAATTTGTTGTGCTTCAGTCGATCATTTTCTTTGTTGGATTCATCAATTGTTGATCGATGCACCAAGGTTATCTTGGTCATTACCTGGGACGCAAACACAGCAGATCTCATATTGTTCAGCAACGTTGCTTTATATTGAACATTACTCTGTGTCTGTGCCCCCTTTTTCGGTGGTATTGTATTTGTATATACCCTGTGCATATAAACCTGCCTACAGGACCAACCCCCATCAGCATGGATTGTTTCCACCCCTTTTTTTTTAACCTTTTTTTCTATGTTTCCCTCAACTCTTCTGATGACTTCCTATGGCTAGGCTTTGCTCGACAGCGCTCTCTCTTTCTTATATCCAGTATTTTATCCAGTGAAGCTTAGAACGTACTGAGCAGTGTTTCTCAGTTTACATGTAGATACAATCTGCATCAAAAGCTGAACAACACCGCAAACACTTTACTTTACATGTGCATTATGTACTAAGCTGCGTTCACAACTCACATATTGTATGAGCTAAAGTGTTCCAGCATTAACAAATTTTTCAGCATCTGCATGCATTTTAGGAGTTCAGTTATGGAATAGACACACGAACCAGAAGTATTTGACCACTTCCACACTCCAAAATGTATTGCCATTTCTTCCACTCATTGCAGCTGCAGTTAACCTTGAACTGATTCTATGGAAAACCATTATTGGTAATCAGGATTGGACTGGCCCACCAGAGTAACAGGGGATCCCCGATGGGCTCTGACTATGACACAATAACGGGCCTATGATCCAGCAGAAGACAACCCCAACGAGAACTGACTCTAGACTAATCACTTGCCATTTGGGTCTATTTTTTATGGGATGATTCACAAATAAACTTTAAGACCTTATTGATGATATATCCTATGTGTGCAATAATAAGAACAAAGATTACAATGGTGGACGTGCACGTTCTCTTTAACACATGCTTGTTATAGATGGATGGTGGGCCCTCAGAATCATCTCTTCTGGTGGGCCCAAGGGACACCAGGCCGACACTGTTGGTAATCTCCTATTTGATAATATAATTATCATTGTTCTCCCCGTGCAGGAGCCTATATTACCTAGAACAGGCCCCTCCTATGGGGTATAGGAATAACTGAATCATGACGTTATTATATACCATAGCTTCTGATGTCAAGATGTAGATTTTTCCACAGTTCAAACTCCAACAGTCTGACATCTCGAGGATGCCGAGTTTTTGGAATTTTACTATATATACAGTGTGTGTGTGTATGTATGTATGTATATATATATATATATATATATAAAATGTATGTATATATATATATATATATATATATATACACAGTACATATAACATTTTAAATATTATTTTTTTGTATTTTTATTGTGTATTTCATTTGATAGAAAAACTAGGAAATGACAAGACTGTTGTTAGTAATAAAAATACATTTCTAGAAAAAGGGCATTATCATACTTAAAAAAATTATTCTACCTATTTTGTAATTTTATATTAGTAAAAACCCTAGTAGGATAACTTGTAAAGATCAGACTTGATAGTAAAATTGTAAAAAAAAAATCTTTCAGTTTTAATGTAGAGCGTGTCACATAACTGTGTACACCTGCCAACTGATACCTATGCAAGAAAAGGTAATTTACACATAGAACATTGCCTGGTGTGGGGAAAAATGTGCCATGAAGATAAGTTTCAAGCAATTGCAATGTATGAACCATACTGTAACAGCGAGTACAAGGACCACAATGCTGTTCGAATCTACATTTAGGCTAGGTTTCCATGTAGCAGATATGCTGTGGATTTTCTGTCCTGATAGCAGAAAATCAGCAGTACAAAAAAAAGTAGCAGCAAAGTTTATGTGATTTGAACGAAAATTTTCCACTCCGAAATTTACCTGCGGTGCAGATTATTTAATCTGCAGCATGTCAATTTCTGCTGCGGAAAGTGCACAGTTTTTTTTCAAAATTTACCCCATTGAATTGAATAGGGAAAACAAATCATTTTACTGTGGATTACCTACGCATCCGGAGCAAAATCCACGAGAGAAAAAAAAAATACTTGGCTGTAAGTTTAAGATAAAAAAAGCACAATATATTTACCTCACCTGGCACTCCAGAGGCAATGCTTCCCTGGTCCTCTGTGTAACGTCCAATGGGATTGTGGACCCACTGGGCTACTCCGCCCGAGCGGAGTAGCTGCTGGCCAGTAAAGTGTTAAAAAGTCACAGGTAGATGGTACCTTGGTGGCAACTGGATACAGGCTGATAGCGGATACAAACTGGTGCCGGATTTCTGGAAGCAGCCTGGTGCCGGATTACTGGAAGCAGGTCACAGTATGCAGGATAATGACAGGCAGGGCCGCCATCAGGAATTTCAGGGCCCCCTACAGCTACATTTTCTGGGCCCCCCTACCGCCTGTTAACGGTACTCCGTCCAGCACTATATCATGGTACCCAGGGCCGCCATCACTGATGTGAGAGGCCCGGCCAAACCTAATTGAAAGGGGGGCCCGGCAAACTGCCGCGACTTGCCTTTGGTAGAAAAAAAACAGGCCCCTACAATGGGGCCCGTTTTTTTCACAAAAAGAATGTCATGAGCTGCGGGCCCCCCTTTCAATTAGGTTTGGCCGGGCCTCTCACATCAGTACCCCTAATACCCCCCCTGATGGCGGCCCTGGGTAGCATGGGGGTCGTCATGGGGGCCGTCAAACACCGCCGCCCGTGCGACCGATCGCGCGCACCCGCAAACTCCCGCGCATGCGCACCGGCGACCGCCTGGAACCGCGCAACGAATTTTGAGGCAGATTTTGACCTGCCCACACTATCTTGCCGCGTTTTTTGCCCGCGGCGATTGAGGACAGCAGACAAAAAACGCAGGGAAAAATGCATTTTCTGCCTCCCATTGATTTCGATGGGAGGTCAGAGGCAGAACCGCGGCAAGAAAGGACGTGCTGCTTTTTCTTTTTTTCCGCGACTGGCTCCGATTGATTTCAGATTAAATCAATGGGAGGCGGTTTTGGAAGTTTTTTGGTGCTGATTCTGACGCAGTGTCCGAGTCAATATCAAGGCCCAAAAACTCTGTGAACTGGGCCTTATTGTTAGGGCTTATTCAGACGAAAGTGTAATACATCCGTGCAACGCCCGTGATTTTCACGTGCCTCGCACGGACCTATGTTACTCTATGGGGCCGTGCGGACTGTCAGTGATTTTCACGCAGCGTGAGTCCGCTGCATAAAACTCACGACATGTCCGATATTTGTGCATTGTTCGCGCATCACGCACCCATTGAAGTCATTGGGTGCATGAAAATCATGCCCAGCACTTCCGCAGCCGTATAAACTATGAATGAAAACAGAAAAGCACCACGTGCTACAAACATACAAACAGAGCGTCATAATGATGGCGGCTGCGCGAAAATGGACATTTTGCATGCGCAAAACGCCAGGTTTTTGCGCACGCAAAAAAGCACACGCTCGTGTAAATCCGGCCTTAGGGTAGGAACACACTAGGCATGACCACTGCGGATTTTATGCAACACATTTTATTGTGGAAAATCTGCAGCGTATCACAGTCGCAGCAGAGTGGACGAGATTTAAACAAATCTCATCCACACGCTGCAAAAAACGTAGCCCCGCCTCCTGGGATGACGCTGTAGACCATGTGACCGCTGCAGCAGTCACATGGGATGAAACGTCATGACAGGAGGCTGAGCTGCGCTAAGAATAGAGGATCGCGTCACCAGGACTACGGCCGGGGTAAGTCTAAACTTTTTTATAAATGTAAAAAAGTACCTTTTTTTTTTTCTCTTTTGTGATTTTTGCGGCAGAACTGCAGCATTTCCGCAACAAAGGAGCAGTGATTCCACAGAATAAATTGACGTGCTGCGGCTTAAAAAGCCACACTGCAGGTCCATTTTTTTTGCAGCGTGTGGATGAGATTTGTTCAAATCTCATCCACTCTGCTGCGACTGTAATACACTGCGGATTTTCCACAATAAAATGTGTTGCATAAAATCCGCAGTGTTAATGCCTAGTGTGTTCCTACCCTAAGGCCGGATTTACACGAGCGTGTGCTTTTTGCGTGCGCAAAAACGTGGCGTTTTGCGCATGCAAAATGTCCATAACAGCTCCGTGTGACAGCAGCGTATGATGCGCGGCTGTGTGATTTTCGTGCAGCCGCCATCATTATGACACTCTGTTTGTATGTTTGTAGCACGTGGTGCATTTCTGTTTTCATTCATAGTTTATACGGCTGCGGAAGTGCTGGGCGTGATTTTCACACACCCATTGACTTCAATGGGTGCGTGATGCGCGAACAATGCACAAATATCGGACATGTCGTGAGTTTTACGCAGCGGACACATGCTGCGTGAAAATCACTGACAGTCTGCCCGGCCCCATAGAGTAACATAGGTCCGTGCGAGGTGCGTAAAAATCACTGGCAGTCCGACCGGCCCCATAGACTAACATAGGTCCGTGCGAGGCGCCTGAAAATCACGCACGTTGCACGGACGTATTACACGTTCGTCTGAATAAGCCCTAACAATAAGGCCCAGTTCACAGAGTTTTTGGGCCTTGATATTGACTCGGACACTGCGTCAGAATCAGCACCAAACAACTTCCAAAACCGCCTCCCATTGATTTAATCTGAAATCAATGGGAGCCAGTCGCAGAAAAAAGAAAAAGCAGCACGTCCTTTCTTGCCGCGGTTCTGCCTCTGACCTCCCATCGAAATCAATGGGAGGCAGAAAATGCATTTTTCCCTGCGTTTTTTGTCTGTTGTCCTCAATCGCCGCGGGCAAAAAACGCAGCAAAAAACGTGGCAAGATAGTGTGGGCAGGTCAAAATCTGCCTCAAAATTCTTTAAGGAATTTTGAGGCAGATTTTTTCGGCCTGCAAAATACTCTGTGTGAACAGGGCCATACATAAACAGCACTTTGAGACACTTTACTCACCATGTCAGAAGAGCTGCTCCCACTCCAGTCCTCGTCAGGCGATGTCTTCGGTCCAGATGTCGTCCTTCACCTCCAGGCTCCAGGCTCCAGAAAATGGCGGGGATCGTAGAACTGCCGCCGCGCAACAACTAGACTCCTCCCCCTCTCCTTACGCAGCCACGCTCTGGAGAAGGAGGAGGAGGCGGAGTCTGATGAGGAGGCGGAGTCGGACGAGGAGGCGGAGTCGGACGAGGAGTCGGAGGCGGACGAGGAGGACGAGGAGGACGAGTCGGAGGCGGGCCAGCAGGTAAGTAGACTGCGCCGCTGTCCAGTGTGGCTGTCCTTCCCCCTAGATCTTGTGTTGCTGGCGCACCGCCTCCCTCTCGGCGGCGCGCCTGGTCGTTCGCGCGTGGGCGCGCGCGCTCGCTCGTACACGCGCAAGCGGGCGGTGTTTCGCGGCGGTGATGAGAGGGGGGCCCGCAGCTCACGGCGGTGTTTCACGAGAGGGGGGCCCGCAGCTCACGACATTGTTTTGGTGAAAAAAACAGGCCCCATTGCAGGGGCCTGTTTTTTTCTACCAAAGGCAAGTCGCGGCAGTTGCCGGGCCCCCCTTTCAATTAAGTTTGGCTGGGCCCCCTACAGGAGTACCCCTAATACCCCCCTGATGGCGGCCCTGATGACAGGTCAAGGACAGGGGATGCATGATACCGACTGGTTGCGGACACAGGATACAGGATGCGGGATAACGACTGATAACGGATACAGAAATCAGGATACCGACTGATCGGGGACACAGGATACAGGATGCTAATGCCAACTGGTAACAGACACTGGATACAGAACCTTTGCAGGCTGACACGAGGTAATTACAATGTTGCTCAGGCACTGGGATAGTGGGCAGATTTCCTTACATAGTCCTGGATGTTCAGGGATAGGCTGGGGGCACTATTCCTGCTGGCCCTTTAAAAAGCGGCCAGATTGCAAGAGTCAGAGCGCGCCAGCATCCCAGGGAAGGAGGAAGGGGACGCCGGCAGTGGGGGTGGGGTGCCAATGGTCCGCGGCCATCGGCACTACACTCTGCAAGTCTCTGCACAGAATTTTCCTTCCTTACATTTCCTCTTATCTCAACATATCCTAAAATTTGTGGTGCGAGATAACCAACTTTTGAGAGAATCCAAGTACAGATGTAGCCATCTTTATCTTGACTTTTAACGCATTAAAGGGGTTTTTCCACGTGGGACATTTATGACATATCCACAGGATATGTCATAAATGTCAGATAGATGCGGGTCCCACCTCTGTCAAGATGCTTAATCTTGACTTTTTCAATGACTTTTCAAAGGCTTTTGTTGTGTGATATCACGCTGCAGCAAGTTATCAGAGCCAAGATAAAGATGGCTACATCCGTATGTGGTTTGTGGCTATCACAATTATGTTTACGCAATGCACTTGCAAAATGCCATATTCAGATTCAAGTATCCAATATATGCAAACATGTGCAACATTCTTTTCAAGTTTTAACTTTTTGAAAAAAATATATATTTACTCACGATACCAAACTTTGTACGGGAAACATCTCTTAGGAGGCTTCACGTACAAAGCTGGTATCGTGAGTAAATGATTGTTTTTTTAAAAAAAAAAGTTACACGTTTAAAAGAATGTTGCACATGTTTGGCATAAATTGGATACCAGCTTCTAAAAAATAACATGATTTTGTGTTACTCTGTCACGAGATGTCTATGCTATATGTGTCTATGTGTGGCCATCCAGTGGTTGTAATGTGTACTTCAGCCTGTCAAGTGTTTTTCTAGTATGTTGTGATAATGTGTTGAATTTGTTCCATAATAAATTGGAACAATGTCACTGGTCTTATGGTGTTGGAGAGAGTAGAGGGTAAATCAAAAGTAGTAACCTGCTGGAGGTTTTCATTAAAAGGGTATTCTGATGACTAAACGTTGAACACTGACATCTAGAGTAGCTACGGAAATAGCGCACTCCTATATTGCTCATTGACTTTAATGGTGAGGCATATATACAGTGGACATAAAAAGTCCACACACCCCAGTTAAAATGCCACTTTTTGTCATGTTACAAAGTCAGTACAAGATGAATAATTTCAGAACTTTTTCCACCTTTAATGTGACCCATAATCTATACAATTCCATTGAAAAACAAACTGAAATAATTTAGAGGGGAAAAATAAAAATAGAAAACAAAAATAACGTGGTTGCATAAGTGTGAACACCCTCTTATAATTGGGGATGTGGTTGTGTTCAGAATTAGCCAATCACATTTATACCCATGTTAAATAGTAGTCAGTACACAGCTGCCATTATTTGAAGTGATTCTGAGTAACCCCATATAAAGTTCAGCTGTTCTATTAGGATTTTCCTGACATTTTCTTTGTTGCATGTGACAGCAAAAGCCATGGTCCGTAAAGAGCTTACAACACATCAAGGGGATCTGATTGTTGAAAGTCATCAGACAGGAGAAGGGTACCAAAGAATTTTCAAGGCATTAGATATACCATGGAACACAGTGAAGACGGTCATCAAGAAATGGATTACATTTGGCACAACTATGACATTACCAAGAACTGGACGTCCCTCAAAACTTGATCAAAAAATAAGTCGAAAATTGGTCCGGGAGGCTACCAAGAGACCTACAGCAACATTAAAGGAGCTGCAGGACTTTCTGGCAGGTACTGCTTGTGTAGTGCAAATGACAAAATCTCCCATTTACTTCATATGTGTGGGCTGTGGGGTAGGGTGGCAAGACGAAAGCCTTTTCTAACAAAGAAAAACATCCAAGCCGGCTATGTTTTGCAAAGACCTACATCAAGTCTCCCAAAAGCATGTGGGAAAATGTGATATGGTCTGATGAGACCAAGGTTGAACTTTTTGGCCATAATTCCAAAAGGTATATTTACTTAAATAAAATAAAAGAGACACGGCGCCACATAGTGCAAATAAAAGCGATAGAACCACACGAGCAATTAAACGTCAGGAAAATTGCTCACCTTAGATTGTGGACACCGTTTAGTGTCACAAAAGCAAAGAAGCTGCTGCCAGGTACATACACAAGCAAAACAAGTTTGCTGTCAGAAGAAAAGCTGAGTAATGAAACAAAAAAGGACCAATGGCGCTGCTAGTAAGGATATCAGAGTAGGATAAAGTTGAAATAAACGTATTTATTTGCAAGAGACAGGGCTACGCGTTTCAACACCGGACCGGTGTCTTCATCAGGCCATCAGACCAAAAAGGTATATTTGTCACACAGCCAACACTGCACATCACCAAAAGAACAGCATACCCACAGTGAAGCATGGTGGAGGCAGCATGGTAACACAAGCGCCACCCAACCCTCCAAACGCACATACTAAAAACGTAATTAATAAATAAAGACCAAGCGACAATGCAGATGGAATAAAATGGCTGCGGTATTTATTAAGGGGTTACATAATAAATAGAATAAATAAATATTAAACTTGTAATAAATACCAAATATTTTAATAAATATTAAAAATCAATAAATATTATACCAATAATTCATGACCTTGTCCACCCATAAACTGGGCGACTAACCCCCCACTAACAAGATACTGCAACAATAAAGGGGAGGGGGGCGGGGCGTTGATGTTCCACTTCTTCGTCCAACTCGAATGGGCAGCAGACCACTCCAAAACCTGGGAATATATATTCAAAATTCACGCCTTTTTACCAAAGGGAACCAATGAAAACACCAGATTTTCCTGCCAAATAGGAATTTTCCAGAACCTGTGCGTGCCAAGACCAAGTGGGTGGGGCACCACTGACCTAAACCTGACCTCATACAGGTAAGTACCAAATAAAAATAGGGGAAAAAGAGGGTTAAACCAAATGACCTTTAATTAATGACCATAAACGGAACTGGAGGAAAAAAGGGGGGGGCGCCGTGTTACTGTAAATAGGCTAATAGCCCCTATTCATGGTAACACAAGCGCCACCCAACCCTCCAAACACACATACTAAAATGCAGATGGAATAAAATGGCCGCAGTATTTATTAAGGGGTTACATAATAAATAGAATAAATAAATATTAAACTTGTAATAAATACCAAATATTTTAATAAATATTAAAAACCAATAAATATTATACCAATAATTCATGACCTTGTCCACCCATAAACTGGGCGACTAACTCCACAAGCCACGTCGGATTTAATCCAACAAGGCCCGCCCCCCCTTACCCAAAAAACAAACACCGCGGCTCCCTCAACTATAGAGTTTAGACCTAAATTAAAAATGTCCAAACCAACATCTGATAAGTGAACCAAGTCATTTCTATACAGGCCTTTAACAAAACCCTCAAGATCCTGATGCCTAAATGACCAACCTCCAATAGAAGGTAAAAAAAATTCCATATTTCTATTGATCCTTTTTCTGATTTTTTCCATGAAGGAAAAATCCGAACCGCTCCATAAAAAACGAGGAACAATTTCAGAAAAGATAACGATAGCATTTGGAAACATGGAGTTGATGAAACACAAATCTCGTTTCATTTAAAAAAATAAGATCTAAAGTATTAACTTTGCCCAAGTCGTTACCACCTGCATGAACAATCACCGCATCAGGATCCTGAAAAGTCAATTTTGTCTCCTTTAAATATATTGTATTTCCATCTTAAACCCCTATGCCCAAACCAGAAGACTCTCACTAGGTTAGGATCCATAAATAAATTAATTGAATTTCGTTCAGCTGCTCTCTTCCATGCCCAGAAAATGAAAGAATAGCCACATATCCAAATGGAAACTGGCTTACCTGAAAAAAGGAATTATAAACTAAAACAGAGCAAGATTTGGTCTAAAATATAATCGAAATCTATCGGAATCCCATCTTCCTAACGTTTTAATAATTGTATCATCTAGACCCATCCTGGCCGCCTCTGTTTCAGCACCGATGCGGAATGAATGAGACGAAAAACTAAAACCTTCTAAATTAATAAAATTCAAGCATTTTTTAAGAACTGCATTAAATTGAAATCTTGTTAAAGGAGAAGAGTCAGCGTGAAGTAAAAATTAACCCAAAAAAGTCGGCCTTGCTTCCAAATAATTTGAAATTGCCAACACAGGACATAAACTAGAACCCACCAGCTTTCTAAGTTTCAACCATTTGCCTTTGCCTAGCTGATCAGTTTTAGATCTGCTGATCAATATCCATACCGAACAATTCTCTAGCCGAACATCACTGAATAACAGACTGGATTCAGATGACCTATTAACTGCTGTAAATTCACCAATTCTCAGGGCTGCAAAAAAAGCAAGAACAAATGACGTCCCAAATAAAATACACTCATAATTTGAAAAAACTAATTTTTGGAAGGATAGCCAATAATTTCTCTAAAATATCAATAGAAATTGGCCTCCTCTTATCAACAGAAGAGAACGATCTAGAATAACCTTTTAACAATTGTTTCACCTGAAAAAATCATTAAACGAACGGCAACCACCTAGTTTTAAAAAGAAAGAAACTCCAGCTAACATTTTATGAATCAATGAAAAACTTAAACTTAAATTAAATAAAGAACAGACAAAAGATAACATTACCTCTAAAAAATTATTTAAATGCCCTACCTCAAAAATGTCACAAGACATGCACCATTTTCTCCAAGAGACACAATAACTTGACCAAGTACGCTGGGAAACAGAATTCTTAATATGTTTCGAAATTAATCCCAGATCATAAGTGATCCGGACATTGAATTCCCACTCGATCCGCATGAGGGGCCAGCTGGTAAAATCTTTCCCACTGTGCACGAGAAAGGGAATCAGCTATATTATTCAATTTAGTATTAATATATTTAGCCTTCAACCATATATTTAATTTAAAACAGTATAAAACCAAATAGCGTAATAACTTAATCACTAATTCACTATGAGATGATAAACAATTCACTGCAAACAGCACACCTTTATAATCCGTATGTAAAAATATTCGTTTGTTCTTGAAGGATTCGCCCAAAATATAAAGAGATACTACAACCGGAAATAACTCCAAGGTTCAGCTGACCAATGACCATCAAAAAATGCACCATATCCCATAGAACCTGAAGCATCTGTAAAAAGGCCCAGAGCAAGTGAATCGACAAACTCCTCCTGCCAAATACTTCTACCATTAAAATTTAGTAAGAATTCCTGTCATACCCTAAGACAATCTTTCAAAACCTTAGTTAGACGAATGTGAGAAAATGGAGATGTCAAACCTCTTGTAGAAATGTAGAACCTTCTAGAAAAAACTATACAGATTGGGGTAACTTTTGAGGCAAATACTAAAAGGCCTAATAAAGATTGAAGCTCCCTCAAAGTTGTTTTACTGCTAATTAGCATTTTAGATAATACATCCATTAATTTTAATAATTTAACCTCCGGAAGTCTGAATTCCATCAAACACGTATCAATTGTGATTCCTAGAAATTCAAGACAACAACATGGAGAAACTGTTTTCTCACTTGCTAAGGGGATATTAAAAAAGTCACAAACTTCAATAAACTTATTTAACAGATTGAAACAAACTTGTGAATCCGCTGGACCAAAAAATAAAAAATCGTCTAAGTAATGCAACAAATCACCATCCCTCTCATCCCTCAAAGTAACCCAATGAGTAAAAGTGGAAAAAGCCTCAAAATAATAACACGACAAGGTAAAGCCCATGGGTAAACATTTGTCAAAATAATATTTGTTATTAAATTGAATACCTAAAGAATTAAAACCTAAGGGATTAACGGGTAATAACCGATAATAATGATCTATGGCTGAATTTTCTCAACAGTACCACTGGAAAATCGAAAGATGAATATTGTACTGAAGCAAAATCTGATTCCGCTTCAACATTAAGAGAAGGATTGCGAGCTTGCGTCCTTTTGGCCAAAATGATTACTAATACTAATTACTAATACCCCAGGAATTTTTCATTCTTACTTATATTTGCTTCTTTTGGACACAGCCGGGTCTTTGATGCTGGGAGAGTATGGTGTGCTGTTGTTTGGCATAGTAAGCAGGGTAGCCCGCTCTATGAATTATCAAGGCGTCAAAAATAGGCTTCTACCTGGATATACACGCTGCGCCTCAGGACTTACACACTATCCCTCCATGTTTCACACACTGGCACCCCATTATTCATTTATTTTTATTTATGCACTTTGCTCATTACTGCCCACTATATTTCACTTATATTATTATCACTTGCACATACACTATTCATTTATTATTTTTTACTACACATCCCATGCACCACACGCCACTCCCCTCAAGACTAGTGGGAGTGGCTATTATTATTTAAAGCACCTGTTCACTCTCCTTCATCAGCGTTTCTGACCTGTCTGTGTCCATTTGTAAGTATGGCCCTTTTCGGTGTTTTTGTGTATATATGTCCCCTTGTTTTTATCTGTTTGGTTTGTGTATCAGGAACATTTAGTTCCAGTAAGGGAGTTAGGGACTCGCAAGTCTGGGGATCCTTGCCGTGGATTGCGAGCTTGCGTCCTTTTGGCCAAAATGATTACTAATACCCCAGGTATTTTTCATTCTTACTTATATTTGCTTCTGTTTCCCAACTACCACTAATTAAAATAACAAATTTTTATTAGGTATTTTTACAAAAGACAGATTACATGAAAATTAAAATTCCAGGTCCATTGCTGTCTTTGATGCTGGGAGAGTATGGTGTGCTGTTGTTTGGCATAGTAAGCAGGGTATCCCGCTCTATGAATTATCAAGGCGTCACAAATAGGCTTCTACCTGGCTATACACGCTGCGCCTCATGACTTACACACTATCCCTCCATGTTTCACACACTGGCACCCCATTATTCATTTATTTTTATTTATGCACTTTACTCATTACTGCCCCTTATATTTCACTTATATTATTATCACTTGCACATACACTATTCATTTATTATTTTTTACTACACATCCCATGCACCACACCCCACTCCCCTCAAGACTAGTGGGAGTGGCTATTATTATTTAAAGCACCTGTTCACTCTCCTTCATCAGCGTTTCTGACCTGTCTGTGTCCATTTGTAAGTATGGCCTTTTTCTGTGTTTTTAACATTAAGAGAAGCCTTATCAGGAAAAGAAAGATGATGAATCAACCTATATTCATTCGGCTCCTTCTTTGGAACAATTCCCAAAGGAGATATTCTAAAGTTAATAAAGGGGGGAGAGGAAAATGGACCAGCAATTCTTCCTTCAACTAATTCTTTATTTAATTTTAGAATGAGAATTTCTTTATGCTTCTCTACTGATTTAAGGTTATCGACCCATAAGCAGCCTGCACCCTTGTACTCAGGAACATAAAAACCTTCTTTAAACCCGTTCAAGAGCATTAGAGCCTTCTCCCTGTCTGGATACATTTCTAACCACATTACCATTCTTTGCCAGTTCACCGGCGTCTGTGCCTTTAAGAACTGATTCCTTACTATGTTGATTTGCTTGGTTAGATCTCTTGAAACAATGAAAATTTGGGTGTGAGCCGGAACAAAATGAACAGTCATGACGATATTTACAATTGTTTAACCATTTACATTGAGATTCATTTTAAGCAAAGTAAACTCCTTTTGTCAATGTAGTCTGTGCATTACGGGTGTTTTGCTTTGGATTAACACCCGTTCTCTGAGGAAGCATTAAATTAATCCAGAGGCCTACGTCTTTAACACCCCATTTAAGACCTGGATGTACAGACAGTTTTTGTCTAAAGAGGTCGTCATAATTGAACCAAGCAAAACCTCCAAAATTACGGTACGCTTCCAAAACAATATCGATGTGCTGGAATAAACCGCAACACTTTTGTGGGAATTTCTCCCCCAATACAGCAGCATAAATGCAATAAGCCTGCAACCAATTGTAAAAAGACCTAGAAGCAAATCTTTTTCTACTTTCATCCTTCTTATCATCAGTTTTCTTATCTTTCAAAACCGCTACTTTAAAATAAATGTATATATGGCACCACCAGCAGGATAGAACTGGTAGTGGTAGGGAGTTAAACTCCAATAGAGTTTCAATGGCAGAAATAAAGAAAACCGCTTCGGGAGTCACCAACAGTAGCCTGAATAGATACATAGCAAAATAAATAGTAAATACAATTTAAGGCTTATAGATAGTAAGAAATGACAAAAAGGATTAATTAATCTCAATATTAATTTTGTACAGATGCATCTTGTAAAGTATGTGCTTAATGAAGAGCACATAAATGTATATACACTAATCAAGAGATAGTCAGGCTGGTAAAATTCAATTACAAAAAAACATTGAAAAGTTACAGGCAGAGATAAAAGAGAGGAAGCATCGCAAGTACGTTAGGGATCGCCGGGACTTTGACACTGGTCAAGTATATACGTACAAGACACAGTCACACTCTGTTCCAAAGCGTGTACAAGTCTTTACGGACTTCTCTGATTCTGAGGCTTCTGGTGTGGACGAATCTGTACGTTCTCCCAGCTCCAGACTAGGTACTAAACGCAAGATAAACAATAGATTCAATTCTGCCAAATGAAGTACCGTACAGACTAGATCAAACACAAAATGTCAGTCCCACCCGATCCCCACTACCACCTCGCATTCCTGCTCATTATCAGCCTTCTCTGCATCCGCAGCGCCTGTCACCTCAATTGTCCCTTCAACCCCTCACACAACTGGCATTGGCTCCAGTCAAACCTCTATGACCACCAAATGCCCCATTGGCACTACGAACAATACAAGTGTACCCCTCAATACCTTTCCTTTTTTAGGAATAACCAACCCCTGATGGAATCCGAGCTAACAGCGGCACAGTCTACTCCTCCTGTCCTAGATAGAAGCGATGAGATGCAGGTGTATAATATATCTTCCATTCACCTAAATGACTCCCAACTTACACTCTTATGTAGAGGTTTATCCTTTACCCCTACTCCCCGGTTCGATCAATTTGTGTGGACCAAGGATGTGAACCTATTTGCCAGAAAGATAGCCCTGCACAAATATTTTAAAAATAATGCCCTAGGTATGGGAGAAACTGACAGAGCCGAATTGAATACACTCAAAGATCTTGAAACTCTTTTATATGAGAACGAAGTTGGTCCCATCACAGCTGTTGGCCCCTTTTCCTCGCTGCGCCCTAAATCGAAGCTCACTCCACCATTCTCCCAATACGCTCATATAGATGTTTTTGTCAAGTTGGTATGTGCGGACCTCAAAAGGATTAGACTAGATAGAACTAGAACGCTTGCCAATCTTAGCGAACCAGAAAGAGTAACACTAGACAAACTTTGCCATAATTATTTTATTACCATAAAAGCCTCTGATAAAGGGGGTAACATTGTGGTCATGAACCAGGATGATTATGTCGCCATGGCTCATAGACTATTGGATGATACCACCACCTACATCATCTTAGAAAAAAATCCTACTGATCGTTTTCTGAAGGAACTGCACATGCTACTTGATGAAGCAAAGACATTGAGCATGATTACCAACGAGGAATTTAAACGGATCTATAACCCTGCTCCGACGCTAGCGACTTTCTATGCTCTGCCTAAGATCCACAAGGAATCTCGCCCAATACCAGGCAGACCCATTGTGTCTGGTAATGACAGCCTGACTCAAGGCATTAGCATGTACCTGGACGAGACCCTTTCACTCTTTGTCACCTCCTTGCCTTCATTCTTGAGAGATACTAAGGACACCATCAACAGGATCCAGGAGATCCATGTCACTCCCTCTACATTTATTGCTAGTATTGATGTGGAGTCACTCTACACAAATATTCAACACAAATTTGGCCTCACAGCAGTTGCACATTTCTTGGGTACCAAAGGCACTCAATTTCATGCACATAATAAATTCTTACTGTCACTACTCCAATTTCTTTTGACTCACAATTATTTTTTATTTGATCATAAATTCTATCAGCAGATAAAAGGAACAGCCATGGGCACCGTCTGTGCACCAACATATGCAAACTTATTCTTCGGTTGGTGGGAAGACACCATCATTTTCACGGACACTTTAGCTTATTACACCTGCCACATTCTTTTTTGGGGGAGATATATCGATGATATTCTCCTCCTCTGGGACGGTGACCTAGTCTCATTTCACGATTTCATGGACACGCTTAATACTAACCAAGTGGGTATGAAATTCACCCACTTTATAAGTGAAAAAGAGATTACTTTTTTGGACTTAAAAATTTCCCTGGATCCTGCGGGTGGTGTCCATACTGATATCTCACGTAAACCCACATCCACTAACAGTCTGCTGCATTGGGAAAGCTACCATCCCCCTGCCCTTAAGAAGGGTATTCCCATAGGACAATACCTTCGTGCCAAAAGGAATTGTTTTGACGAACGGTCTTTTCAATTGGAATGTAATGGCCTTTTCTCCAAATTTGTGGCACAAGGGTATCCTAGAAAATGGCTACATAAGGCATATGCCAGGGTGAGGGCCACAGATAGAAGAGAATTACTATGCGAACGGAAACGCCGGGATGCTCAACAACTGGCAACTACCATCAAACCTGTGGGATCTACCAACATTAGATGCATTGGTACTTTTGACACTCGTTCCCAACAGGTTCGTGAAATTTTACATCGACACTGGCCAATTCTTTTGGCCGACCCTGATCTTAAGGGTGTTGTCCCCTCCACTCCCAGCATCACCTACCGCAGAGGTAGGAATTTGCGCGATTACTTGGTGCATAGCCATCACTCTGGATCAATTACTACGTCTAAATGCTGGTTAAAATCATCGGCTATTGGTTCTCATCCATGTGGCCGATGTTCTTTCTGCTACCTTATGCCTACCGTCAAACAATTTACTAACCCACTTGATGGGAGATCTTACCAGATTAGAGAATTTATCAACTGCCAGAGTAAAGGTGTCATCTATGTTGCCAAGTGTCCTTGCCCCAAATTGTATGTGGGCAAGACCATACAGGAACTAAGGAGGAGAATTTCCAAACATCTGAGTACTATAAATCATAAAGAGGATACACCACTTTCTAGGCATGTACGTACTGTACGTGATAGGGATGTTCGTGCATTACAATTTTGGGACATTACCCAGATTAAACTTGGCCCTAGAGCAGGTAATCTGGACCGCAAATTATTACAGGAGGAGGCACGCTGCATCCATCGATTGGGGTCTCTTAGTCCTGGGGGCATCAATGAGGGGTTCACGTTTGCGGCGTTTCTGTGAAGCATTATTCTTTTTTATTTATTATTTTTTGTATATTGATATCAGCATCTTGTTATTACCAGCCTGACTATCTCTTGATTAGTGTATATACATTTATGTGCTCTTCATTAAGCACATTACTTTACAAGATGCATCTGTACAAAATTTATATTGAGATTAATTAATCCTTTTTGTCATTTCTTACTATCTATAAGCCTTAAATTGTATTTACTATTTATTTTGCTATGTATCTATTCAGGCTACTGTTGGTGACTCCCGAAGCGGTGTTCTTTATTTCTGCCATTGAAACTCTATTGGAGTTTAACTCCCTACCACTACCAGTTCTATCAAGCTGGTGGTGCCATATATACATTTATTTTAACATTGCGTGGGTTCTCCTGTGTGAGGTCCACGCAATGGGGATCATATCTCTCTGCATGATATTGTTTACATGTGTCGCTCCTCACATCGCTGTTTACACAGTCATCCAGCGATGGCACTTGGCCACACTGACATGTGCACCCATTGTGGTGCGCATGCGTCTAGACATATCCTCTTTAAACCACAATGGATTTATTCTGTTTCCTGTATACTCTGCATTGCGCCTGCGCGCCGACACGAATGTTCATTGGTGGCCTAGGTGGAGCCTGCTATTCGCAGTGCCGACTGTCAATCGGCAGGGTGGGGGCACGGCCCTCTATCTTGCTTCTGATTGGCTCTCGGCTGATTGCAGGCACACATGTAGATACTTTCTTCTGTATATAGCTGTGTGAATTCCGCCGCGCGCTGTCAGGGCCGCCATCAGGGGGGTATTAGGGGTAGTGGTGTGAGGGGCCCGGCCAAACCTAATTGAAAGGGGGGCCCGGCCACTGCTGCGACTTGTCTTTGGTAGAAAAAAATGGGCCCCTGCAAAGGGGCCCGTTTTTTTCACCAAATGAATGTCGTGAGCTGCGGGCCCCCCCTCTCATGGGGGCCGTCAAACACCGCCGACCGATGACTCGCACCCGCAAACTCGCGACCGTCCGAGCACGCACCCGGCAAAAGCGCGCAACCGCGACAGCACGGGCGCTCGCAGAAGCAACAGCACGCACGCTCGCAGCCTCGACAGCACGCGCGCACCCGTGATCGGCCGCGCGCGCACTTGCGATCGGCCGCGCGCGCACCCGCGAACACAGTGCGCGCGCACCCGCGAACGAAGCGCGCGCACCCGCGGACACACATGGACCCAACTTACCTGGAGCCTGGCTGGAGGTGAAGGACTGGACGTCTGGACCGAAGACCTCGCCTGGAAGACCTCGCCTGAAGGACCTCACCTGAAGAGGACTGGAGTGGGAGCAGCAGCTCTTCTGACACGGTGAGTAAAGTGTGTCAAAGTGCTGTTTATGTATGGCCCTGTTCACACAAAGTATTTTGCAGGCAGAAAAAAAATCTGCATCAAAATTCCTTAAAGAATTTTGAGGCAGATTTTGACCTGCCCACACTATCTTGCCGCGTTTTTTTGCTGCGTTTTTTGTCCGCTGCGATTGAGGAAAGCAGGCAAAAAACGCAGCGAAAAATGCATTTTCTGCCTCCCATTGATTTCGATGGGAGGTCAGAGGCGGAACCGCGGCAAGAAAAGACGTGCTGCTTTTTCTTTTTTCCGCGACTGGCTCCCATTGATTTCAGATTAAATCAATGGGAGGCGGTTTTGGAAGTTTTTTGGTGCTGATTCTGACGCAGTGTCCGAGTCAATATCAAGGGCCAAAAACTCTGTGAACTGGGCCTTATTGTTAGGGCTTATTCAGACGAACGTGTAATACATCCGTGCAACGCGCGTGATTTTCACGCGCCTCGCACGGACCTATGTTACTCTATGGGGCCGTGCAGACTGTCAGTGATTTTCACGCGCCTCGCACGGACCTATGTTACTCTATGGGGCCGTGCAGACTGTCAGTGATTTTCACGCAGCGTGTGTCCGTGTGTCCGCTGCGTAAAACTCACGACATGTCCTATATTTGTGCATTGTTCGCGCATCACGCACCCATTGAAGTCAATGGGTACGTGAAAATCACGCCCAACACTTCCGCAGCAGTATAAACTATGAATGAAAACAGAAAAGCACCACGTGCTACAAACAGAGTGTCATAATGATGGCGGCTGCGCGAAAATCACGCAACCGCGCATCATACGCTGCTGACACACGGAGCTGTTATGGACCTTTTGCATGCGCAAAATGCCACGTTTTTTGCGCGCGCAAAAAGCACACGCTTGTGTAAATCCGGCCTTAGGGTAGGAACACACTCGGCATGAACACTGCAGATTTTATGCAACACATTTTATTGTGGAAAATCCGCAGCGTATTACAGACGCAGCAGAGTGGATGAGATTTGAACAAATCTCATCCACACGCTGCAAAAAAAAATGGACCTGCAGTGTGGCTTTTGGCTTTTTAAGCAGCAGCGTGTCAATTTATTCTGTGGAATCGCTGCTCCTCTGTTGCGGAAATGCTGCGGTTCTGCCGCAAAAATCACACATGAGAAAAAAAAAGAAGGAATTTTTTTAAATTGATAAAGTTTAGACTTACCCCGGCCGTAGTCCTGGTGACGCGATCCTCTATTCTTAGCGCAGCCCCGCCTCCTGTCATGACGTTTCATCCCATGTGACTGCTGCAGCGGTCACATGGTCTACAGCGTCATCCCAGGAGGCGGGGCTACGTTCAGAAGAGAGAGTCACCTAAACCACGGCCGGGGCAAGTCTAAACTTTTTTTTCCCTGCAGGATTCCCGCAGCGGACACGCCTCACGAAACCTGCGCCACTATTTGGTGCGGTTTTGCTGGCAGAATTCCCTGCGGCTACCTGGGCGGATAAGCTGTGTAGTTTTACTCAGCATATCCGCCTAGTGTGTCCCTTATGATGTCGCTCCTGGAGCTGCTGCCGGTCTTTAAATAGGCAGTTGGTCCAGTAGAATTTGGAATTATTTTTTTTTGTGAACCAGCTTAAAAAATACAAAACTTTTGTGTTAGGGCCTGTTCACATCACCGTTCGCTTCCATTCCGGGGTTCTGTCTGAGGTTTCCGTCGGGTGAACCCCGCAACGGAAAGTGACAGCACAGCTTCCGTTTCAGTCACCATTGATCTCAATGGTGACGGAAACATCGCTAATGGTTTCCGTTCGTCACCATTCTGGCTGGTTTTCGGACGGAATCAATAGCGTAGTCGACTGCGCTAATGGTGACGGAAACGGAAGCTGTGCTGTCACTTTCACTTTCCGTTGCGGGGTTCACCCGACGGAAACCTCAGACGGAACCCCGGAACGGAAGCGAACGGTTATGTGAATAGGCCCGAACACAAAAGTTTTGTATTTTTTTAAGCTGGTTCACAAAAAAAAATAATTCCAAATTCTACTGGACCAACTGCCTATTTAGAGACCGGCAGCAGCTCCAGGAGCGAAAACATAAGGAACACACTAGGCGGATATGCTGAGTAAAACTCCACAGCTTATCCGCCCCGGTAGCTGCAGGGAATTCTGCCAGCAAAACCGCACCAAATAGTGGCGAAGGTTTCGTGAGGCGTGTCCGCTGCGGGAATCCTGCAGGGAAAAAAAAGTTTAGACTTGCCCCGGCCGTAGTCCTGGCGACGCATCTCTCTCTTCTGAACGTAGCCCCGCCTCCTGGGATGACGCTGTAGACCATGTGACCGCTGCAGCGGTCACATGGGATGAAACGTCATGACAGGAGGCGGGGCTGCACTAAGAATAGAGGATCGCGTCACCAGGACTACGGCCAGAGCAAGTCTAAACTTTTTTATAAATTTAAAAAAGTGCCTTTTTATTTTTTCTCATGTGTGATTTTTGCGGCAGAACCGCAGCATTTCCGCAACAGAGGAGCAGCGATCCCACAGAATACATTGACACGCTGCGGCTTAAAAAGCCAAAAGCCACACTGCAGGTCCATTTTTTTTGCAGCGTGTGGATGAGATTTGTTCTAATCTCATCCACTCTGCTGCGACTGTGATACGCTGCGGATTATCCACAATAAAATGTGCTGCATAAAATCCGCAGCGTTCATGCCGAGTGTGTTCCTACCCTAAGGCCGGATTCACACAAGCGTGTGCTATTTGCGCGCGCAAAAACGTGGCGTTTTGCGCATGCAAAAGGTCCATAACAGCTCCGTGTGTCAGCAGCGTATGATGCGCGGCTGCGTGATTTTCGCGCAGCCGCCATCATTATGACACTCTGTATGTTTGTAGCACGTGGTGCATTTCTGTTTTCATTCATAGTTTATACGGCTGCGGAAGTGCTGGGCGTGATTTTCACGCACCCATTGACTTCAATGGGTGCGTGATGCTCGAACAATGCACAAATATAGGACATGTCGTGAGTTTTACGCAGCGGACACACGGACACACGCTGCGTGAAAATCACTGACAGTCTGAACGGCCCCATAGAGTAACATAGGTCCGTGGGAGGCGCGTGAAAATCACGCGCGTTGCACGGATGTATTACACGTTCATCTGAATAAGCCCTAACAATAAGGCCCAGTTCACAGAGTTTTTGGCCCTTGATATTGACTCGGACACTGCGTCAGAATCAGCACCAAACAACTTCCAAAACCGCCTCCCATTGATTTAATCTTAAATCAATGGGAGCCAGTCACGGAAAAAAGAAAAAGCAGCACGTCCTTTCTTGCCGCGGTTCTACCTCTGACCTCCCATCGAAATCAATGGGAGGCAGAAAATGCATTTTTCCCTGCGTTTTTTGTCTGCTGTCCTCAATCGCTGTGGGCAAGAAACGCGGCAAGATAGTGTGGGCAGGTCAAAATCTGCCTCAAAATTCGGTGCGCGGTTCCAGGCGGTCGCGGGTGCGCATGCGCGGGAGTTTGCGGGTGCGCGCGATCGGTCGCACGAGCGGCGGTCTTTGACGGCCCCCATGACGACCCCCATGCTACCCAGGGCCGCCATCAGGGGGGGTATTAGGGGTACTGATGTGAGAGGCCCGGCCAAACCTAATTGAAAGGGGGGCCCGCAGCTCACGACATTCTTTTGGTGAAAAAAATGGGCCCCATTGCAGGGGCCTGTTTTTTTTCTACCAAAGGCAAGTCGCGGCAGTTTGCCGGGCCCCCCTTTCAATTAGGTTTGGCCGGCCTCTCACATCAGTACCCCTAATACCCCCCCTGATGGCGGCCCTGGGTACCATGATATAGTTCTGGACGGAGTACCGTTAACAGGCGGTGCCACGGTAGGGGGGCCCAGAAAATTTAGCTGTAGGGGGCCCTGAAATTCCTGATGGCGGCACTGCGCGCTGTCATTAGCTGCAATACCCCTGAAGACCCTGCATCTGTAGCGAAACATGTCGGGGGGGCTTTTCTTTTTAATTTTAATGCATGTTCTTGCTGACTCCTTAGAAATTAACTGTGAACTTGAATGCTGCGAACTGCAGTCGCCAGCGCTCTCCTTCTCTGATTGAGTCTTGACACAATGCACTATGCTGATCTTTGTCAGCAATGGACCTGGAATTTTAATTTTCATGTAGTCTGTCTTTTGTAAAAATACCTAATAAAAATGTGTTATTTTAATTAGTGGTAGTTGGGAAACAGGGCTTTGTTTGCCGGCAGGCATTCCTTGCATCAAACATCTGCTGGGGAACTAATGTTCCTCACAGATTTACTAGTGAAATCTGATAACATTCTAAAAATATTAACTAAAATATCAGCATTAGGATCAACATTAACGTTGGCAGATTGAGCAGCGCTCAGTCTACATGAAGTCTCACCCTCCTGGACAAGAACACCAGCCTGGAGCTGCTCCTCAGACTTCTTATCTGCTGCTGCAAGTCTCTGGTTACTTCGGCCTGGAGATGTTTTACCGGTGTTCCCAAGTCTCCCTGTACTTTCCAAAGCAGGTGAATATACATGCCTAGTCTTGCGCTGCCTCTTCCGTGGACCTGGGGAGTCTTCACTGGCACCAGCACCCTTTAAACAAACAGCCGCTGCATCACTTCCGTCGGCAACAGGCAGCATCACAAGCTCCGGCGGAAGCTCAATCGATGTGGTCATATACGCTGATGTAAGTCCGATATCCTCCATTGTGCCCGGAGCAGCTTCAAGACACTTCCAGAGCAAGCTTCGCCAGGACAAACCTCTGCTTTCAGAATTAATTCCCTCAGCAGTTCTTCCATTCTGAAGCAGATGTGTTTCTCCTGGCGATGATGATCCTCTTCTTCATCCAACTCGGACGGGCAGCAAACCACTCCAAAACCTGGGAATATATATTCAAAATTCCCGCCTTCTTACCAAAGGGAACCAATGAAAACACCAGATTTTCCCGCCAAATAGGAATTTTCCAGAACATGGCGCGTGCCAAGACCAAGTAGGTGGGGCACCACTGACCTGTACCTGACCTCATACAGGTCAGTACCAAATAAAAATAGGGGAAAAAGAGGGTTAAACCAAATGACCTTTAATTAATGACCATTAAAGGAACTGAAGGAAAACAGGAGGAAAAAAAGGGGGGGGGCACCGTGTTACCATGAGTGGCTACGCTGTAAACAGACTAATAGCCCCTATTCATTATGCTTTGGGGCTGTTTTTCTGCAGCTGGAACTGGGGCTTTAGACAAGGTGAAGGGAATTATGAACAGTTACAAATATCAGTCAATATTGGAACAAAACCTGCAGGCCTCTGCTAAAAGGCTGAAGATGAAGAGGAATTTCACCTTTCAGCATGATAACGACCAAAAGCAAAGCATACCTCCAAATCAACAAAAGAATGGCTTCACCAGGAGAAGATCAAGGTTTTGGAATGGCCCAGTCAGAGCCCAGAGCTGAATCCCATTGAAAATCTGTGGGGTGACCTGAAAAGGGCTGTACACAGGAGATGCCCTTGCAATCTGACAGATTTGGAGCACTTTTGCAAGGAAGAGTGGGCAACAATTGCCAAGTCAAGATGTGTAATACTGATAGACTTCTACCCAAAAAGACTGAATGCTGTCATAAAGTCAAAGGGTAATTCAACAAAGTATTCGTTTAAGGGTGTTCATATTTATTCAACCACATTATTTTCGTTTTTTATTTTCATTTTTCCACCCTAAAAGATTTCAGTTTGTTTTTCAATTAAATTGTACAGATTATGGGTCACATTAAAAGTGGAAAAAGTTCTGAAATTATTCATCTTGTAACATGACAAAAACCTGCCATTTTAACAGGGGTGTGTAGACTTTTTATATCCACTGTATATGGCAAACTCTCGCCTGTTTCTTGTCTCTCTTTCTGCAGCACAACAAGCTCATTAGGCTTTTGTTAGGGGGCTCATATAGGCCATAAATTTCAAGTCAGAGTACCCTTAATGTTTTTTTCAATGGTCTTTCTAGAGTTTTAGGCTTTTTAACATTGTCTTTTGTAATATAAACAAAACTCAAATTCCAAATTAATAATTAGATTGTTCTTTTGTGATGTTCTGAGATGGCAATATGTGCAGCAGTACTTTATGGAATATTTAATTTATATTGTTATACATTATTAAATTCTAAATCTACAGAAGAAAGAATGCCTGGTGTTTTGTTTTCAAAGGGATAATAAGTCTATATCCAAGTACATTAGTTGCCCATTAATTAGATTTTGGATTAAGAATTTCAGAGAGTATAATAGAATCTAATTATTTTTCAGTTGTAGACTTTAACCCATCATCTGAAAGAAAAGAATCAAACCGCAAATTCAATACAGCAGCGGCAAATATGTTAAGAAACATCACTCGCCTTGATTACGTTTAAGATATTAATTTGCTTTTTATCAGAGATATGGATGAAATGACTGGAAATTGTCACTTCTGATAGAATAAACCATAGGCATAATTTCTGAAAGTTTGAGGAATGCCAGTGCCATTAAGATTGTTCTGATTCCAATTATTTGGCATCCTGCAGTTAACATTTTGCATTCAGTCAAAGGTAAATGTATATTACAAAAACAAAATGAAAGTTTTATTTTGGGACACAACTCTAATGTGAACAAGTACTTAAACAAAAGCCTACTCAAACAGAATTTTTCTCTGACACGCATAGCACTGCACTCTGGTATGATGGATACCAAAATATTCTGCTCTCCTATGCATTTCTGAGGCATAGAAGCAAAGAAACTAGAAACTTGTCTTTCCATTCCGAATGACTCAGACTACAGTAGTTGTAATGAATGAAATCTCATTTACAGTCTTCCATACATATATTAACAATAAAGGGTTTTGTCCAGTTTAATGTAAATAAATCTGCTAAACCACTGTATAAATGAAAAGTTATCCAAATTTATTTTTCAGTTCCGCACCTTTTTCAAGTTATTTGTTTGGTGGCAGTGAATGAGAACACCAGGAGCCAAGCCAGGGGTGGATCCAGGATTGAATACTAGAGGGGCGGAAAATTTAGCTTTTTTTAAAATCATCCTCTCGCACCTACTTTAAATATGTAAACCACATCATCAACACAAATAGGAAAATTAAAGTGGTGCTGTGATCTAAGGGGTTGATTGCCCCCAACTCTCCTAAATCCGTAACTGGGGGTAGCTTGGGGGTGTCAGCCGGGCATGTGCTCCAGTTGCAGATAGGTGCTCTGTCAGGTTAAGAAATTAATTGATGTGGCAAAGTCCACAAGCTACAGGGCGGCCATCTGATGCTTTCTGTGCATAATCTACCCCAGCTCCACCACTATGTGAAGTGTAACCTATTTAAATATTTTTCAACCAGCGTCTTCCTTTCCCATCAGAGCAAAGTGAGGTCATATACAATGAATCATGGGGAAAAGAGGTTGCCCTAAATGCTATTATTGCAAGCAGCATGAAGAAGTGAGGCCTGCCACTTGTGGAATATAGCGGAAGTAGAAGGGAAGTAGAAGCTTCAACAGAACCAGCTGGCTGATTTATAATACGGGCGCCTGCTCTTTGAAATTGTGCCCCCAACCCCTGCACTTGAGGAATAGTCAGCAGGGCTGCTGTGCCTGCCTTATATAAATAGTATTCTTACCATCACATTACAACCACAGCTGCCAACAACATAGATTCTCATAAAATAAGGAGAGTTGGCTCTGCCCATCAGTGCAAACTGAGGCTTCCTATATGAAGGTCATGATCTCTGCAAAGTAGGTAAGTGTGTGTTGTATTTTTATGTGTATGTGTATTTGGCTATATACATGTATTGATAAACATACTTGTATGTATATAGTTGTGTATAATTTTTCTCAGGTGAAGGAAAGCATAGCTACACACAGAATTGTATCCACTTCGATGTTGTGATGATATAACATTAGTGATAGCTGTGATGATGTCATAATGGTGATTGTTGGGATGTTATAATTGTGATTGTTGTCATAATGTCATAGTGGGGATTGTTGCGATGTTGTCACAATAGTGATTGTTGTGACAATGTCACAGTGTTGATTGTTGTGGTGATTCCACAATGGTGATTGTTGTGGTGATGCCACAATGGTCATTGTTGTGAAAATGTCACAATGGGGATTGTTGGGTTTATGTCACAATGGTGATTTTCGTTATTATGTTACAATTTGGATTGTTGTGATATCAGAATGATAATTGTTTGGGTTCTATTACGATGATGTCCCAATTGTGATTGTTGTGATAAAGTCATAGTGGTGATTGTTGTAATAATGTCACAATGGTGATTGCCTGGATTCTATTGTGATAATTTCACATTGTTAACAATTGTGATGATATCAAAATGGTGATTGTCTGGGTTTGCTGTAATTATGTCACAATGGTTATTGCTACGATAATGCCACATTACTAAATGTTGTCATGATGTCCCAATAGTGATTATTGTGATGTCGTTACAATGGTAATAGTTGTGATGATGTCACTATGGTGATTGTTGTGATGATTTCACAATGATTATTGTGTAAGTTTCATTGTGATGATATCACAATGGTGATTGTTATAATGATGTCACAATGGTGACAGTGTTCTTTTGTTATAATGTCACAGTGATGATTGTTGATGATATAAAAATGGTGATCGTAGTGCTTTCACATCGGTGGTTTTTGTGTTGATGGTGGGATGATGTTACAATGGGGATTCTTGTGACAATGTTACAATAGTGACTATTTATTTTCACAAAGCTGGATTTATGGTGTGCTTACACTTTGGTTCGTATATGTGAAGGGGATGGGTGGAAAATCGCGTTTCACGCAAGAGATCAACACTTTGAATATATGGTTATGCATTTTGGTCTCAGAAATTCTCCTGCTGTTTTTCAAGAACTAGTAAATAACATTTTCTAAGATTTCCTTTACAGTTGTGTTGTGGTGTATTTGGATGACATTTTTGTTTTATCTCCAGAATTCTAAACCCATCGCAAGCAAGTATGTCTGGTCCTGCAATGTCTTATAGAATATTATCTGTATACCAAACTAGAAAAATTTATTTTCAAGAGGTCCAGTTTGCCTTTCCTTGGATATATTATCGCCGATCAAAGACTACAAATGGATCCAGCAAAATTGTCAGCAGTACATAAATTGCATCATCCCCAAGGACTCAATTCTGTTTAACGTCTTCTTGGATTTGCAACTACTATCAACAGTTTATTCCTCATTTCTCTTCTCTGTTGGCACCCATCTCTGTGGGTGAATGAATTAATTTAGACTCCTGAAGCCAAATGAGCTCTGATCAGTCTCAAACAGGCCTTCTCCATTGTCTCTGTACTTCTTAGACTGGACCCTAGTGAATCATTTAACCTGGGAGGCGGTCATGTGTGTGGAATCGTGTAGGTGGAAGTGACGTCTGCTTCTCTCTCCGTCTCTTCAGTCCAGACAAAATACTGAGTCTCAGCATGCCATGTTTGGTGACATTGGTCGGTAAACAGCAGCATGGACAAGCGGTTTCTCAGGACTGCAAAGGACTGAAGTGGCAGCAGTGATGGTAGTGTATGATGGAAACATTTGCGAAAGTAACAGGTAGCAATGAGGTAGCCTGGATTTCCCAGCCACAGAGACTATTGAAGTCCGATAAGGATCCCCAAATACCAGGTTTATATAGACCAATCTCTTTATTAAACACTACATCAATATACTGGCAAAAGTACTGGCTAACAGGCTGGCAAAAGTTGCTGGGAGCTTGGTCTACATGTACGAAACAGGATTTATGCCAGGGAGGAACGTAATCACAATTATAAGGAGGTTGTTTACTAATATACAGATGTGTGACTCAAATTTTGGGGGAGGAATTCTCACTCGATATCATACAGTCATTTGATTCTGTGAACTTGAATTACCTTTTGATTGTTTTACAGAGGTTTGGGTTAAGAGAAAATTTTATTAGGTGGACCAAATTATTCTAATCTAATCCATGCGCAAGGGTGTTGGTCAATGGACAGAGATCAAAGAGTTTTGATATAAGAAGGGGAACGATACAAGGCTGCCCCTATCACCATTATTGTTCCCACAAGCAATTGAGCTATTGGCAGATATTAACCCCTTCAATTCCAAGCCATTTTTTTTATTTTCGTTTTTCACTCCCCGCCTTCTTTGAGCCATAACTTTTTTTATTTTTCTGTCAATGGTGTGGTGTGAGGACTTATTTTTTGCAGGGAGGAGTTGTCGTTTCTACTCGCACTGTTTAAAGTACAATATAATGTACTGGGAAATGGAAAAAAATTCTTTATCTGGTGGAATTGTAAAAAACTGTGATTCCTCCATTTTCTTTTGGGTTTAGTTTTTACGTCTTTCACTGTGCCACAAAAACACTAATTTAACTTTATTCTGCTGTTGATACGATTACCGTGATACCAAATTTATACAGTTTTCTTAATGTATTACTCCTTCTACAAAGAAAAAACTATTTGTTAGAAAAAAAAAAAGATTTGTGTCACCACATTTTGCGAGCCATAACTTTTTGCTTTTTTCGTCGATTGAACGGTATGAGGGCTTATTTTTTTGAGGCACGCGCTGTGGATTTTATTTTTAATTTATTTTTGTACATACGACTTTTTGATCACATTTTATGAAAAAAAATTGTATCGCTAAGTTGACCAAAAAACAGCGATTCTGGTCTTTTATATTTTTTCTTTTTATGCCGTTCACCGTGCAAATTAAATAATGCTATATTGTTATACTTCAGACTTTTACAGACCCAGCGATACTAATTTTGTTTATTTTTTTATGTTTTACATTACTTTAGAGAAAAAATGGGAAAAGGGCTTTTTTTTTTGCACACTTTTCACTACTAAAAATTTTATTTAACTTTTTTTTACACATTTCATTAGTTCCCCTAGAGGACTTGAATCAGCAACAGTTATCCCTGGTACAATACACTGCAATACTAATGTATTGCAGTGTATAGTAATTTTTACAGGCTTCTGATAAGCCCTGCCACAGGCAGCGTTTAACAGAGGCAGAGTAAAGGCTGTCCTGGGCGCCTTCATTAGGCCCCTGGGCTGCCTTGACAACCATTGGCGACCCTTGATCGTGCTATGGGGCCGTCAATGAGCTGTCAGAGGGGGGTGCCCGCCTCTTTATAATGCCTCAGATGCTGCGGTCGCGATTGACTGCAGTCTTTGAGGGTTTAAATGGCCAGGAACTGCGGGATCGCTGTTCCTGGCCATTACTTCTGGGTGTCAGCTGTAATACACAGCCGACACCCGCACCATATGTAGTGCACTCAGTCTGTGAGTGTGCTCCATACTTCTCCCCCTGTACCATGACGTGCGTCATGGTGCGTCAAGGGGTTAAAGACGATCTGTCACTACTTTATTAATGCCCAATCTCCTAACTAATCTGATTATCCCAGTGAAAATTATATCCCAAAACGTTTATTGTTTTAAAAGTTATGAGCATTTTTCCTAAATATGCAGATGGGGCTAAACTAGCCAAATGGGCAGTAACGCTGCACTTTCTCTGTGGGTGCTGTTTGCGTTGTCTGTACGACACTGTCCAATCCGCATCATACAGCTTCTCCCCTTCGCTGCACACCGTGATCTCAGCTTCAATCCTGAGATGAAACTGTGTTTACACTTCTGGCCGCAACTCCTTCAACACATTGCCTCAGCGCTTATCCATGTATCTTGCTGTATTTAAATGATATGGAAAGCTCCCTGGAGAATGCAATGGAGTTGGTGGATACATTTAGCTAACACTCTGGCCTAAAGATAAACTAGAACAATCATTCCTCATCCCCTTTGGGGATAATATTATACCTAGGGAAGGTAGGCTCCAAGTAGTTCAGGTGAATTCCTACTTCAGATACTTGGGCTTAGAAGTAACAAAGACAGTGTAAAGTTTTTATTCTTCAGATGTTACACCTCTAATAAATAAGCTTTGAAATAAGGTTAGATGCTGAAAAATCATTGCCTCTGTAGAGTATTAACCTGTAAAAGGACTCAATATATATAACTATATATATATATAAAGAATACTCACTACACACTCACCCACGTGTGTACAAGGGCTGGTATAATAGCTGGGTTTCACCTACTTGGTTGCCCACTATTACTACCCCCTTTATAATCAGGGTCAATAGGGTTATGCCTAGTTCCCCTACGTTTTCCTTATACTAACGTCTACTTGCTTTGCTTCTACGGAATAAGACCGTACAATAAATACAATTGTATAGTAAATAAAGGGTAATATTTATTACTAACAATAATCACACTTACATATAAAATACACCAAACTAAACACAGAACACAGTAACTGATCACCGTATAGTATCAGTATACCCCAATACATATAACACCATAATATATACTGAGTATACTCACACTATACGTAGTACAGTATAAACATGATATCATAATCCTAATTATACCGCCACCCACTTATCTAAACATACATATGAATACAGTTACGTTACAATCCAATACACGCTCACTATTTCTGTATCACTCCCTCCTAATATAACTTTTCCTATACTCTAAGGGTTAATAGCAAGGGTTACCAGGGACAGCAGGAGCATAAAGTGTTAACTTAGGAAAGGGTTGAAGTAAGGAGGGGCAGAACATAACGTGTAGCTGCTGCTACACGTGGATACTTAGTAGTCCATGTGGTCCGAGGAAGGGCCATGAGCCAAGAGCAGGCCAGGAGGGAAAAGGAGACCCTTAGTGGAGCCAGGTATCAGGAACAAAAGAGAGAGAGAGCTTTGGGAACGTTTGTCCTTTTAAACCTCCCCGTGCACACCTGTGTGACCTCACAGGCTCA
Organism: Rhinoderma darwinii; assembly: GCF_050947455.1. Lineage (NCBI taxonomy): Eukaryota > Metazoa > Chordata > Amphibia > Anura > Rhinodermatidae > Rhinoderma > Rhinoderma darwinii. The sequence goes on along the minus strand of NC_134690.1, from coordinate 316,862,200 downwards.
TGCACGTGAAAGGGAGGGGCCTGGGCCTCATGGAATACCATTATCTAGTAGGGGGATGGGTATACACCTTTCTGGAGGGACAAAACTATATATATCTACACTCACATGTATATATATATATAAATATATAAAACACTTCCCTTTACAACCAAATAAATATTGTACTTCTCCCGCACATATTATTCGTATTTCAAAATAATCCAATATGGGTAAGGGAAAAACACGTGGAATATTGGAAGACAAATTGGGAGACTTGCACTGGAAGGGTAGAAGGCCAAGACTAGCTCATTAGTATTTACAGTATCCTCTAGAGCAGGGGTCTCAAACTCGGCCAGGTAAGTGGGCCACATATAGAAAAAATGTGACGTTGACGGGCCGCATTACTTTCAAATTTGATACAATGCAAAATGATTGTTAATCAATTCGTTATTTGAACTACTATAATACTACATAACTATAATAATACTACATTACTATAATGATACTACATTACTATAATAATACTACATTACTATAACAATACTACATTACTATAATACTACATTACTATAAAAATACTACATCACTATACTAATACTACATTACTATAATAATACTACATTACTATAATAAGACTACATTACTATAACAATACTACATTACTATAACAATACTACACTATTATATTACTACATTACTATAACAATACTACGTTACTATAACAATACTAGACTACTATAATAATACTACATTACTATATCACTAAACTACTATAACAATACTACACTACTATGATAATACTACATTACATTACTATAATAATACTACATTACTATAAGACTACATTACCATAACAATACTACATTACTATAATAATACTACATTACTATAACAATACCAAATTACTATAACAATACTACATTACTACAATACTACAAAACTACATTACTATAATAACAATACTACATTACTATAATAACACTACTACATTACTATAATACTACATTGTTATTATAATACTACCACATTACTATAAAAATAATACTACAATACTATAATAATACTACATTACTCTAATAATATTACATTACTATAATCTACATTACTATAATAATACTACATTACTATAATAATAGCGCTAGGTCTAAACTTAACGGAAATTTGTGAGATTGCTCCACGTGCTTATTTCAACAATCCAGTTTTACAGTTTAAGGGTATGTGCACACACACTAATTACGTCCGTAATTGACGGACGTATTTCGGCCGCAAGTCCCGGACCGAACACAGTGCAGGGAGCCGGGCTCCTAGCATTATACTTATGTACGATGCTAGGAGTCCCTGCCTCGCTGCAAGACAACTGTCCTGTACTGAAAACATGATTACAGTACGGGACAGTTGTCCTGCAGCGAGGCAGGGACTCCTAGCATCGTACATAAGTATTATGCTAGGAGCCCGGCTTCCTGCACTGTGTTCGGTCCGGGACTTGCGGCCGAAATACGTCCGTCAATTACGGACGTAATTAGTGTGTGTGCACATACCCTAAGTGTCGCTAAATGCAGACCAGTGGCTCAGTTGGCAGCGTTTGGCAGACACACAAATATCAAGATTAGGCGGCCCGTTTTTAGATAGTGCCACAGAGCCCTCTATAGGTAATGCCAAAGTGCCCTTTGTAGATACTGCCACAGTGCCCTCTGTAGATACTGCCACAGTGCCCTCTGTAGATAATGCCACAGTGCCCTCTGTAGATAATGGCACACACCCACCTGTAGATAATGCCACAGTGCCCTCTGTAGATAATGCCATAGTGCCCTCTGTAGATAATGCCAGTGCCCTCTGTAGATGCTGCCACAGTGCCCTCTGAAGATGCTGCCACAGTGCCCTCTGCAGATGCTGCCACTGTGCCCTCTGCAGATGCTGCCACTGTGCCCTCTGCAGATTCTGCCACATTCCCCTCTGTAGATGCTGCCACAGTGCCCTCTGTAGAAGCTGCCTCAGTGCCCCCTGTAGATGCTGCCACAGTGCCCTCTGTAGATAATGCCACAGTGCCCTCTGTAGATAATGCCATAGTGCCCTCTGTAGATATTGCCACAGTGCCCTCTGTAGATAATGCCACAGTGCCCTCTGTAGATAATGCCACACACCCACCTGTAGATAATGCCACAGTGCCCTCTGTAGATAATGCCATAGTGCCCTCTGTAGATAATGCCAGTGCCCTCTGTAGATGCTGCCACAGTGCCCTCTGAAGATGCTGCCACAGTGCCCTCTGCAGATGCTGCCACTGTGCCCTCTGCAGATGCTGCCACTGTGCCCTCTGCAGATTCTGCCACATTGCCCTCTGTAGATGCTGCCACAGTGCCCTCTGTAGATGCTGCCACAGTGCCCTCTGTAGATGCTTCCACAGTGCCCCCTGTAGATGCTGCCACAGTGCCCCCTGTAGATGAAGCCACAGTGCCCTCTGTATATGCTGCCACAGTGCCCTCTGTAGATTATGCCACAGTGCCTTCTGTAGATAGTGCCACACACCCCTTGTAGATAGTGCCAAACACACCCCCAGTAGATAGCTCCATTGGGGCTCCCTCTAGGAGTGGAATCCCCAGCCAGAGCATTGCCGACGGTTTGGCCAGGGATTCCTCTGCTGGAGGAGCCCCTGACATCACTTTCCATACAGAGTGACGTCAGGGGTAACCCCAGACCCGGTGTCCCAGAGCGGAGCACTAGTATAGGCTCTGCTCCGGAACTCTGGGGAAGCCACTGACATCAGTGTCCATATATGGACAGTGATGTCAGGGGCTTGCCTAGAGCTGGAGTCCTGGAGCAGAGCCGCTTCTAGCACTCTGCCTGGGATTCCAGCTCTCCTCAGGACATCACTGTTCATACATGGACAGAGTTGTCAGGGGCAACCCCAGAACTGGTGTATCAGGCAGAGTGCTAGTAGCGCTCCTACTGGTACTCCAGCCTATACTAGGGATTCTGACTCTGGGGGAAGCCCCAAAAATCGCGTGTCCATATATGGACAGCGATGTTAGGGGATTCCACAGAGTCCCAGAGCAGAGCCTATACTAGCGCTCTGCCTGGGACTCCGCTCTGGGGAAGACCCTGACAACACTGGACAGTGATGTCAGGGAATTCCACAGAGTCCAGGAGCAGAGCCTATACTAGCGCTCCGCCCAGGACTCCGCTCTGGGGAAGACCCTGACAACACTGTCCATATATGGACAGCGATCTTAGGGAATTCCACAGAGTCCCGGAGTAGAGCCTATATTGGCGGCTCTGTGTCCCACGGGCCGCAGATGTCAGACTCAGGGGCCGCATGCTGGCCGCGTGCTTGAGACCCCTGCTCTAGAGGAAGGGCTTTGATGCTCCCCAACTGGGAAATATTTTTTGGGGTGTCACAGATCACCTTCCCATCGTGCTAATGCTAGCCTGCTGCTGCTATGTTGTATCTGGCTGGTTATGAAAAATGGGGGGGGGGGGGATCCCACATAGTTTTTTCCAAATATACAGTATATATTATTTTTTAAATGACGTGGGGTCCCCCTCATTTTTAAGAACCAACCAGATACAACATAGCAGCAGCAGGCTAGCATTAGAAGGGTAGGAAGGCCCACCGTTTTGGGGCTTTCCCAGCCTAATAATACCAGCCTGCAGGCGCCCCAGTATCCGACCATTACTTCAGATGGTCAGGTACTGGATCATACCCGGCTCTACCCCTGGGGGCGGAGGGGACTGGGATAATAATGGGGGGTTAGTGTTAGCCTTTTCACCGGCTAACACTAAGCCCCGCCTTAGTAATAGATGTTGTCAATCAGCCAGTGGCCATTACTAAGGCAGTAGTAATAAAGTTTAAAAAAAATAGAAAGACATAGAAAAAATATTTAATTGAAATAAAAGAAAAACACACAACCCTCGTTAACCATTTTATTGAAAAGCAAAAGAATATGTCATCAAAGTAGTCCTGGAATCCGAAGTAGTCCAACATCTGAACCTGTAAAAAAAAACACAAACACGAAAAAAAATAAACATTACTAACACATGTGGTAGGCTTAGATACAGGGCCCATGTGTGATACTGTTTGTTGGACCCTGTATCTAAGCCTACCACATGTTCGGCCTAGATAGAGGGCCCATCAGACAGGATCACACATGGGCCATGTATATAAGCCTATCATGTGGTAGGCTTAGATACAGGGCCCAGCAGACAGGATCACACCATATGGCCGCAAAAAAAGATGGAGCAGGCTCAGCCACCCACCGGTGTCAGCTGTATGTCTTCAGTGGCACAAACTGGACACAACATATTGTGCACTAAAATGGCATATCAGTGGAAAATTTTAATTTTCACTTTGCAACATCCGCTGCACTTAAATTCTAATGAAAAAAACACCTGTGGAGTCAAGGTGCTCACTACACCCCTTATAAAGCCTTAAAGGGTGTAGTTTCCAAAATATAGGTCACTACTTGGGGATTTGTTTGTATTTGACCTTGGAGCCATGCAATTGTTTGCCAATGCTGTGAAGATCAGCAAAATGGGCCTCAAATGCGCATGGTGCTCTTCACTTCCGAGCCCTGTCATATGTCCAGGCAAATGATAAATGCCTTGAAGGTTGTAGTTTCTAAATTGGGGTCACTTTTTGGGGGCTTCCACTGTACTCTGATACCTCAGGGTTTTGCAAATGCAACATGGCGCCGAAAAACCAAGCCAGGAAAATCTGCATGCCTAATACCGCTCCTGACTTTCTGAGCCCTGCAGTGTGTCCAAACAGCAGTTTATTACTACATGTGTGGTATTAACGTAATCGGGAGAAACTGCTTTTCAAATGTTGGCGTGCTTTTTCTCCATTATTCCTTGTAAAAATTGAAAATTTCCAAGTTTTATCAGAAAAAAAATTAATTTTCAATTTCACTGCAAAATTCCACTAAAATCAGCAAAAAGCCTGTGGGGTCAAAATGCTCACTATACCCCTTTATAATTTCCTTCAGGGTTGTAGTTTCCAAAATGGGGTGACTTTAAAAAATATTTTTGGGTTTTTACTATGTTTTTTGGCAATTGAGTCTCTCTGTTTCAAACTTTTCTGCCTTTATTTGTCTTTTAAACAACTTTTTTCTTTATAATTACTTAATGCCACATCACTACTGTCTTGCTTTAGTAGTTGAAACACTTTATTTCGATCATTTATTGCCTCCCTTACGGTTTTATTTAACCTCACCAGTTTCATCCTGTTTCCAGCTTGTTTATTCCCATAAGGCTGAATTCACACGCGTGTGCGTTTTGCGCGTGCAAAAAAACATTGCGTTTTGCACGCGCAAAAGGTCCGTGTGTCATCAGCATATGGTGCGCGGCTGTGTGATTTTCGGGCAGCTGGCATCATGATGACACTCTGTTTTTATGTTTACAAACAGAAAAGCATCTGGTGCTTTTCTGTTTTCATTCATAGTTTTGACTACTGTAGCGCGCATCACAAGCGGCACCCGGAAGTGCTTCCGTGTGGCGTGGGTGCGTGATGCATTAAAAACGCACAAATATAGGACATGTCGTGAGTTTTACACAGCAGACATACACTGCGTGAAAATCACGGAATGTCTGAATGGCCCCATTGACTAACATTGGTCCGTGCAACGCGCGTGAAAATCATGCACGAAATAAAAGGTTATCAAAACGTCACATGTACCCCAAAATGGCATCATTTAAAACGAAAGCTTATCCCTCAAAACATAAGCCCCCATACCACTTAATCGACGGAAAAATAAAAAAAGTTATGGCTCTCGGAATTTGGCAAAACAAAATACATTTTATTTTTTACACTTCGGTTTTTACTTGTAAAAGTAGTAAAATATAGAAAAAACTATATATATTTGGTATGGCCGTAATCGTATTGACCCACAAAATAAAGTTAACATGTAGTTTTAATTGCACAGTGAATTCCGTAAAAATGAAGCGCAAAAAACAATGGAGGAATCGCTGTTTTTTTTTCATTTTCTACCCCACAAATAATTTTTTCCCCGTTTCCTAGTACATTATATGGCACAATAAATGGTGCTACAAAAACCTACAACTCGTCCTGCAAAAAACAAAGCCCTCATAACACTATATCGACGGAAAAATAAAAAAGTTATGGCTTTTGGAAGGTGGGGAGAAAAAAAACGAAAATGAAAATCTGAAAAAGAGCTGTGGCGGGAAGGGGTTAATATAAGGCGAGTCTTCTTGAACTTACAGTTTACAATAATTGTGAGTCCAGAGATTGTTTTATATGGATTCCCGTTCTCCCGGGCAGCTTCTTAACCCATTCAGTTTCTGCTGCATTTCAATGATTAAGAAGCTATAGCCACCCTACAGCTT